>NW_022325628.1:0-41083 GCF_002776525.5 Piliocolobus tephrosceles | reverse complement strand
CGTGCTCTCTTCAGTCCATGCCCCTTTGCAAAGTCGCCCACTCAGTGGCGGTGACAATGGCCACACACCCACTCTCCCAGGGCCCCTGTACTGCTGGGCACTAGTGTGGAGTGGCCAGGTGACTATCCAGGTCGTGGGACTCACGCGTGCCCAGTGAGAGCCCCCGAAGCCACTCCTGGGAAGCCTGAGGGAGGCAGACACCCTGAGGAAGCCCGCCTTCAGCCGGGGCTCCTGGCCCAGGGTCTCAGGGCCCCCACAGACACGGGGCACCCACAGCCTTTGGGGCTGCTGTTGGGGTCTCCGCAAGAGGTCACTGACCTCGTCATGCCTCCCACGTGTTCTGAGATAAGCGTGCCAGGGATTGCATCTGGGCTCTACCACTCCTGGGCTGCGTGACTCTTAACCCGTCTGAGCCCCTCTGTCCCTGCCGTAAGGGTTATTTGCGAGGATTAAATAGGCTAATAGCGGCCAGACACCGTGGCTCACACCTGTAATCCCAGCACTTTGGGAGACTGAGGTGGGACGATGCCCAGGAGTTCAAGACCAGCCTGGGCAACGTGGGGAAACCCCATCTCTACAAAAAATAGAAAAATTAGCCGGGTGTGGTGGCATGTGCCTCTGGTCCCGGGTACTCAGGAGGCTGAGGCGGAAGGATCGCCTAAGCCCAAGGAGATCAAGACTGCAGTAAACCATGATTGTGCTGCTGCACTCAGCCTGGGCAACAGAGCAAGACCCTGTCTCAAAATAAATAGGCTAATGGATGTCAGGGACTTAGGCCAGGACGTGGCCTGTGAGCTGAAGCTATCTGCACCCTGGACTGGCTGCTGGGAGGGAGCAGGGAGGCTTCAGGAATTTGCATGAACTTGTCCGAGAACCCGACCTGCACTCTCCGTTTAGCCACCACCCCAGCTGGGAGGAGGACAGTGATGGGGTCTGAGCTTCTCTCTCTACAAACCTAAAACACACAGCCGCAGAACTGGCCTTTCCTGCCCCATGTGGCACAGACCAAACATGGACGTCAGGTGCATTTGCTGAGTCTGAGACCCATCAGCTCTATGCCCCTCGTCTCCTTCGTCCAAACGTCTGATGAGCAGTGTCCAGGGGTCCCCTGTGGGGGGTCCGGCTGCCCCATAGTTCTGTCCCCACCCTGTCACTTTGCTTGAGGGGCCCTCCACCTTTGGGGTGCCTGCTATGTGTGCTCTTTTCAGGGGCGCTGGCCTGCTGTGGAGAGGGAGGCCACTGCTCTGAACTCCCCCAAGCAACACTGAGTTCCTAACTTAGGCACAGCTCGAGGAAAAAGGTTTCTGTCTTAACACGCCGAGTGCTGAGTGAGGAATGCAGCCGTCTACCCAGCAACCTCTGCACACGGCTTTTAAAGACATGATTTATGAATGATGACATTTGCAGTCACACAGAGGAATGGAACCTACTTGGCCCTGAATGGCTTGTTTTAAAACTTTGGCAATTTATTCTGTTTTAAAACTTTGATGTTACCTCTCTCTCCAAGGAAAGAAACCACATCAGTCTTGTTTAAGAAAAACCCAAGCATTCTTCGCCTATACCTAACAAATGAACCAGGTTTCCAGATTTGGCTGAACGGCTGCCCCTGGTCTCATCCCAGCTGTGGGACTCTGGGCTCGCATAGGGCGGGAAAGAAAGGGCAGCGTTGGTCAGGGAGGGCTCTGTCCCTAAGGAGCAAGGGACAATGGGCTGGGTATGGTAGTCCCGCCCCTTGGGAGGCACAGTGGCTGTAAGAGAGGTGGGGGATGCAGCATCCAGGAGAAACCAGCCCAGAGCCAGGCCAGGGTCAAGGCCACCGGACCAGCCCTGCAGCCAGACCAGGACAGGCGCTGCATGGGTGGTGGAAGCTAGAACTGGCTGGGCTGCAGGACAGGAAGGCCCAGTAGGTTGGGGGCAGGCAGCTGCTCTGGACAGCCCAGGGGACTGCAGGAGACTGACCTGAATATGACAGGGAAGGACACCCTGTGGCCTGGGGTGAAGGGACCACTGTCATTGTTTCTGGCCCCTGCACCTGCACTCCCCTCACCTGTTGGGGACCCCGCCAGAAGGAGCAGCTCAGCCTCCCCACGGGGACTGGCTCTGCGGGGCGGTTGTGCAGACCCCACTTCCCAGACCCTCCTGGGGACTTGGGAGCCACCAGGGTCCCTTTACCAGATCCTCCACTGCTCACACCAGCCCCGGTTGGTTTCTGTTGCGTGCAGCCGAGGATCCTGACTGAGGCACAGACGTGCCTGTTCATCTTCATTCGTCCTAAAAGCGGCTCTTCCAGAGGAGGAGGGGAGTCCGCAGTGGTTCGTGACCCTGGCACCCAATCTGTCCACTCCACGCAGGACAGCGTGAGGCACACTTGCTTCACTCCCAGGCAGAATGGCCACTGAGAAAGCCAGATATGGCTGTCTTACTTATTTGCTGCTTCATTTGACAAATATTAATGTGCAAAGCCGCTGGGTGCCAGGGAGGATGTATGCATGAGTCAGAAAGGAGAGGGAGATGAGAGGGCGGCCAAGAGGGTTCTGAGAAAAGAAAGAGACCTTCCACCAGCCCTGAGAGAGGCTCTGAGGAAATGGGCTGGGGGACAGGGTGGGGGATGGCTTCCCACGGGTAGGGTCAGCCAGGGGCCTCTTGGAGGACAGGGCAGCAGAGGAGGGCAGGTGGAACTGGGACCTGGGATTCACCAGAGAAAGGCAGTGAGCAGGGTCAGGATGCCAGGAGCAGTGAGGGGTGGGGGACAAACAGAGGGACGATTCTCCAAGTGCAGCTGGACAGGCAGCCTGGAATTCCTTCCAGGAGTTGACGAGTCAGTGTCTGAGCCCTCCTGAGCTCCTGGGAGCCCCTGGGGCATCACTGTCCTCATTAGGTGGGCTTTCCTATGGGGCATTGTGATGGGGCAGGTGTCAGAAATAGCCCTTTCTCCAAGGCTGCCCTGACTGTGGGTGAAAGAAGCCCCCAGGGTGGGGGTACAACCACAGTGGGACCAGCCGGCCCCAGGGCGCGCTCACGGTGCTGGTATGGACACGGTGGGGACACATCTGTGCTGACAGGACACAGCATGGCCTCAGGTGGGTCCAGAGACTCCTGAGGGGCCCCTGGGGTGCCGGAGGGAGACTGTTCTGCCCTCAGCTTTCTCAGGGGCAGATGCAGCTCCCTCTGTGGCCACAAACTCCAGTGCTGGGCGCTCACGCCAGGGGTCGAGGGTGTGTGACCCGCTGGAGTGGGGGGCGGGGGGACTCTGTCTCGCTTGCCAGCAGGTCCTGTCCTGAGCTCCTCCGAGGGGCTTTTTCCAGTCCCAGCCTTCCATGCAGGCCAACCGCACCCACATTCCTCCCTGGCTTCCTGGGTTAAATGTCCCTGATCCAACACACCTGGCCTCGGCCCAGGCCAGGGCTCAGCCTCCCCGGTCAGCACTCTGCTCTCTCTGGCAGCTGGGGCCAGGCCAGTGCCCAGGTGTGCAGTGTGTGGGATCCGTTCACCCTGACACCAGCCACCGGGCCTGGAGTGGTGCTCTGCCACAGCACCCCCACCCCACCACAGCCCTGCATGGCCACAGCACCCCCACCCCACCACAGCCCTGCATGGCCACCTGCTCGCCCTCCCTCAGGTGCTCCTCCAGGGACATCAGGCCCTTCCCTGTGCTTCCCGCCTCCCACCTGGTGCCCAGACCACTTGCTCTGCTCTCTGGTCCACACCACTTCCGGCCATGGGACCTGGGGCCCGGTTCTGAACCCCAAAGCCTCAGTTCCCGCATCTGTAAACTGCCGATCGCGGCCAGATCCACTCTGAGGTGGCTGCCGGTGAAGAGCTCCGGGGCGCCCGGCACATCAGGGCAGCTCCAGCTCCTCTGAGATCTACCCCGCAGCCCGAGGGGCCTCTCGAGCTCACACCCCTCCCTGGGCCACGTGCCAGAGACTGGTACTGCAGAACCCCACCCCCAATCTGCCTGCCCAAGGGCGACCACCTCTCCTTGGGTGGGCTCCCTGGGCCCGAGGCTGCAAGGGACAGCTTGGTGTCCTCACTCATGAGGCCCAGGGTGGGGCCAGGCGGCGGGCTGCAGGGGCTGGATGCCCCCAGCGTCTCCCAGGGCAGCCCTGGCCTCCCAGCACCAAGCTCCTTCCAGGAATTTGGAAGGGCCAGGCCAGTAGGGGTGGGGCTGGGGGTCACCCCGGGCAGAGGATATGCAGCATGGCCTGGGGGGAAAAGGAGGGGGACCTGGGGACGGTGGGAGGGCCAGGAGCCAAGCTCTAAACAGGGAATGCAAACCCCCTGCCACCAGCTGCCCTACAGATGGGCCAAGAAAGCTGGGCTCAGCCTGAGGAGGAAGAAGAGGCCTGGTGGGTGGGGGACCAAGGTCCTTGCTCTCCCCGCCCACCCCCAGCCAGTAGCAAGCTACGCGGTAAATGAGTGAATTCTGATTCTGTGCAGGGCACCGCTGGGCAGGTCACTTTTGCTCTGCTGCATGGCTCGAGGCAGGAGGAGGGAGCACGGTTCGTGATTCCGTTTGTCAGCTCGGTTCATAGCCCGCAGATATTCAGACAGGAGATGTGCCTGCAGCTCCTGGGCTGGGGGGGCACAGCACAGCCCAGCCCATGCCCAGGTACCAGCGGAACAGGGGCAGCCAGGCCCCTCTCATGCTGCCCATGCCTGGGGCAGCCCAGTGGCATTATGGGATGGGAAGTGCCCTGGCCCCAGCTGGCATGGGCACTGAGGGCCAAGCCACCTTTAGCAGGCAGGGAGGGCCTTTGCCGGGTCACAGGACGATTGATGAAGAGTGTCCGCTTGGAGCCACAGTTGCTCTCTCCAGGGGTCTCTCAGAGGCCCCATTCTCATGGAGCCTGGGCTGTGGGAGCGGGTGGGCCAGTGGTGATGCCCCTAGGCCTCTGCTGCAGCCCATCACCTCTTCATGGTCATGTCTGTTGCAGCCCATCACCTCTTCATGGCCACTGCCTGCCAGGAGGCTAACTACGGTGCCCTCCTCCAGGAGCTCTGCCTCACCCAGTTCCAGGTGGACATGGAGGCCGTCGGGGAGACGCTGTGGTGTGACTGGGGCAGGACCATCGGGTGAGTCCCATGGCCGCTGGTGGGCAGGACACGGCTGGGGAGGGAGGGGGGCAAGCGGGGGAGGGGCGGACCACATGGGGGCCATGGAGGATCCTCTCTAGACCCTGGAAGGGTTCTTCCCCGGGGCGTGCCGGGATGAAGACAGGGGAGGGGGCCGGTGGCAGGTGGACGTGAAGAGTGGCGGTGGGAGGAGGCCGCGGCCTCAATAATCTCCTCTGGGTGGATGGTGGAGCCCTAAGGCAGGGGACGCAGAGGGTTCACACTGGGTCACGTCCAGCCAGAGATGCCCATGGCCACTCCAACGGCAGGCGCCTGGGGAATGACTGACAGTAGGGCCTCGTGCCCAGGTGGCCAGGTCTCTGACTGGAGCATGGCTTCAGGGACATCCCTGCTGGTTCCCTCCATCCCCGTGGTCAGGCCAAAGCTGTCCTTCCCGGCCCCACCCTGTCCAGGGCTAAGAGCTTCTGGGAATGGAGCAGGCTGTCACTACCCACAGCCCCCAGCAGGACGACTTCAGCCAAACCCTTCCCTGCCTGGCCCGGTCCTCCTGCCCAAGGGGCCTTCTTCCCACTTGAGGGACTCCCTCATTGCCTCCCTCAGCCTCCTGGGTACTGGGCCCCCATCAGCAAGCCTGGGGGTTCTCCCCAGCAGGCCCAGGCTCCTCTGCCTCCAGAGCAGGGATCAGAACTCGGCATGTCCGCGATCGACTTTCGAGTCCTTGTTTCTGCCTCCGTGGGAGGTGCTGGGGTGTCCTGGGGCTGCAGTGGGTGAGTAGTGGGGTCCACAGGGGGTGCGTGGAGCTGACGGCCGCCGCCTCCCTGCCACGCGACCTTCGCATAGAGATCCGTCTGTCGGTTCACAGAGCAGCACGAGTCCTGGTGCCCCACTGATGACAAGCGCTTTCCCCAGTGCCTGAGAGAAAGGGAGCCGTGGGGACCAGTAGGGAGGGCTGGGGGCAGGGAGGAGGCCCTGGGGAGGGTCTTCACGGAGGAAAGGTTGCACCAAGGTCCCGCACCAAGAGTGCAGGTGGCTGTGGTGTCCCCTGAGGGTCCAGGACACGCCTGGCACATGTCTGTGGGATCGAAGATCCCTGGTTGGGCTCATCACCCCTCGCCTGTGGGCTGCGGGCTGGTGTGAGCACAGGGAGAAAGCCCATGGCTGGGTAGCTCCCACTACCCCTCTGGGCCTGGGTTTGGGCCTCCCTGTACCCTCAGAGCCCCGTTGGCCACAGCCTGCCCTCTTCTCCCTTACTGAGGCTGGCAGATGAGTGGCCTCTGTTTTCTCCCGTCGGCTGCGTGCTCTCTGCCCACTTCGTCCACCCCAGGGGACTCCTTCGGTCCCAGCAGAGTCCATGCTCAATGCACTGTTGTTGAGACAACTCTCTACCTTGGGAGCCCAAACTTTTTAAAAAGGAGGAAGGCATGGGGTGTATGCAGGTGTGCATCCTGGGATGTAAACAGCGGAAACTCCACACCCACTGCCCCGGTTCAGGTGGGAGAGGCCAAAGTCACGGCTCCAACCTCAAAGGGCCCTGGTAAGACACAGTGAACCAGGGAGCCCACCCCAACCCTCTGGGGTCTCTGGAGGCCTCCCTGTGCCCTCAGCAGGGTCTCCTCACTCTACTGTACTCAAGGCTTCTCCAAGATTTCAGGGTCTCCTTTTCTAAGCTGAAAAATGAGTTGAGCAGGGAGAGGTTGTTAAAAATCAGAACAGCCTGTTCTTTAGGCTAATTGGCTTTCTGCCACAGCTGAGTCATTTGTATTTAAATGAAGATTGCATGTTATTACTATCCAGGGAAGGCACAGTGGGGGGCCCCTGGAGAAAAGCACTCTCCCCGGCCTGCTTTGTGGAAGTGACAGTTGATTTGTATAGATTGATTGTGAACCAGAGGCCTGGCAGAAGACAGCAGGGTAACGCACGCAACGTTCTACAGGCAGCCATGGCGGGGTGTCCTTAGAAATGGAAGCCACCACAGATGGCTTCCGAGAGTGCCAGAGCGCGAAGAGGAATAATTAGCACTGAGGCCAGAGAGAGTTCGCCATCCTTGGAGGAGCCGAGTGGCAATAGCTGGAACTACAGGAATTTTCTTTCTTTCTTTCTTTCTTTTTGTTATTATTATACTTTAAGTTCTAGGGCACATGTGCACAACGTGCAGGTTTGTTACATATGTGTACATGTGCACCCATAATGGGTGCAGCACACCAACATGGCACGTGTACACATACGTAACAAACCTGCACGTTGTACACATGTACCCTAGAACTTGAAGTATAATAATAATTTTTTTAAAAATCTAGCCAGGCACTGTGGCTCACACCTATGATCCCAGCGCTTTGGGAGGCCAAGGCGGGTGGATCAACTGAGGTCAGGAGTTCCAGACCAGCCTGGCCAACATGGTGAAACCCCGTCTTTACTAAAAATAGAAAAATTAGCTGGGCATGATGGCACACGCCTGTAATCCCAGCTACTCGGGAGACTGAGGCAGAAGAATTGCTTGAACCCAAGAGGTGGAGGTTGCAGTGACATGAGATCATGCCACTGCACTCCAGCCTAGGCAACAGTGAGACTCCATCTCAAAAAAAAAAAGCTGGGCGTGGTGGCGAGCACCTGTAGTCCCAGCTACTGGGGAGGTTGAGGCAGGAGAACGGCGTGAACCTGGGAGGCGGAGCTTGCAGTGAGCCAAGATAGCGCCACTGCACTTCAGCCTGGGTGACACAGCGAGACTCCGTCTAAAAAAAAAAAAATCAAGATATTTTAGGAACCAAGAAGGAAAAGTCCACATCACAACAGCATCTCAGCACGTTGGCCCAGGCCTGCCAGCCCCTGGGGTCTGCCTTTGGCAGAATGATGCCCCCCAGAGATGTCCATGCCTAATTCCTGGAACTGTCAGTATGTCACATTACACGGTAAAGGGGAATGAAGTCACAGACGGAACTGGCGACACTAACCAGGTGGCTTTGAGATGGGAGAATCCGGATCGTCCGGGGGGCCCAGTGCTATCACAAGGCCCCTTAAGTTGGTCCCAGGCTTGGCTATTGGAGAGCCTTTTCTGTGTCTTTTTGACATTGCCCCTGGCTGTTTTTGAGCACTTACTTTCTTCCGGTACCACAAGATGTTCCAGGCTTATCTTATACATTTTGTGCCCCAGCCCTGAAGTCAGTCATTTCTCCAAGGAACCCTGGTTCCTTTTGTTGGAGAATGGTATCTAGAGACCAAGCCGTATATGTGTATGTGTGGGTACACCCACCCCAGGGATTGAGATGGAACCCACGGAACCATACAGGTGCTAGAATAAAACATGGGTGAATCCCTGTTTAAGCCATGGTATTGAGAAAGGCTGGGTAAAACAATATTGTTTCAAAAAATTGGCCTGCCTGATCGCGGGGCCCAGCGGGCCAGCAGGCTGGAGGTTCTTGGGAGCTGATGCAGGATTCTTGAGGCAGAATTTCCGAACGCGCTGGTAAGGCCTTCCCGTTGGCTGGGCGAGGCCCCACCCCCAGCATCAAGGATTATCCCCTTAAAGACAGCTGATGATAGATGTTAACCACATCTCCCAGATACTCCCACAGTGACATCTAGATGAGTGTTTGACTGAGTCCCTGGGTACTCTGGCCAAGTTGGCACATAAAGCTAATCATCACACTGGTTCCGGGGCAGAGCTCCCTGCGCAAAGGTGTGTTCGGACAACTGGCACTGCCCCTCCTCCTACTGCCCCTTCCCGTTTCTCTCATTCCTTTCCCCTGTTCCCACCCAATTCCTGTGGGCAACTTATCTCATCAGTTTCTGGTCTTTCTTTCCTGTATATCTTTGGCGCAAATGAGCAGATGCCTGCATTTTTTTTCTTATATCCCCTTCTTTCTTGTATAAAGGGTTGTATACTAATGACACTCCTTTGTACTTTGGTTTTTCTTCACTTAACAGCATAATCTGGAAATCTGTCCTTGTCAGTGCAGAGGGAGCCTCCTCCTTCATTTTTACAGCTGTATAGTACTCCGCCGTGCAGAGTTTTTCAGCCATTTTCCTTTCAGCCGGGGCAGAAGCCAAGCGAGCGGAGGCACTTAGGTTGTGGCCAGTGTTTTCCCATTCCGGCATCGACGTGAGTGGCCTCATGCATCCGTGTTCTCCCAGCACTGGAGCTGTACTGTTCAGAATAGATACCCAGAAGTGGAGTCGCAGGACCAGAGGTGAGAGCAGGAGGAACGTGTTAGGTTTTGCAACGTCCCTCCAGAAGGCTTATGCCAGTTTGCGTTCCCACCAGCAGCGTGTGGGGTGCCCGTTTCCCCAGACCCACCGACAGACTGTATTGTCATACAGTAGAAGTGTCGCTGTCTGATAAGTGACAAACGATGTCTCAGCAGCATGTGAATTTGCATTTCTGTACTTAGGAGCGAATCTGAACATCTTTTGTCTGTTTACAGGTCGTTCTTTTATCTTTTTGGCAAATTGTATCTTTTCCTATTTTCTATCAGGTCCTTTTTGAGGAGTTCTTTGGATGTGAGATGAGAGGTTAGGCCTCTGTCTCTCATGTACAGTAGATATTCTCTCCTAGTTTGTTGGTTGTCTTTCAACTTTGATTTTTGGTGTTTTTGTTGCCACACAATTTTTTTAATGTCGTCAAAACCATCCCTCTTTGATCGCCTCTGGAGTGGAGTCATAACGGAAAGCCCCTTCCTTCCCACATTAAGGGAAAAGAGGGATTGGCCAGGTTTTCTCTATCCTGTGTGATCCCACTGGTTCCATCCAAATCCTTGGCCCATCGGAGTTTATTCCAGTTTATTCTTGTGTATGGTGTGAACTATGATTCAAATGTTATCTTTTTCTGGATGGGCTACCCACTTGTCCCATTTATGCAAATGTCCATCTCTGCTCCCGGTGACCTGAGATGACACCTTCGTCATGCACTAAGTTTCCCTGTGCACTTGGCCCGTACCTTCTTAAATCATCCCTTTCCCAAACCTTCCTCATCTCACCTGGATCTCATATTGATTTATTCTCCAAACTATCAATGAGTCCTCACCACCTACTGACTGTTTACCTAATTGTCCCTTAACTTATTCCAAGAAATGCATTAACAGTAGCTGGCGTTTATTACCACGTGCCGGGCTTTGTGTCGAGCACGTAACTTACGTTGACTTATTCAGGTCAGCAGCAGCCTGGCGGAGGTGGAGCTGTTGTGATTGCTGCTTCACCTGCCTAGGCTCGCACAGCTGGTACCCATGGCGCCCTCCTGGTTCCCAGCGGAGGTGGAGGGATGCCCTGCCTCCATATAACTGTGGCCTCCTGAGATGGGGATACCAGCCTTCAGGTGCTGCCTCCACCCTGGCAACGTCCCCACCA
The DNA here is from genome assembly GCF_002776525.5 of Piliocolobus tephrosceles. Classification (NCBI taxonomy): domain Eukaryota; kingdom Metazoa; phylum Chordata; class Mammalia; order Primates; family Cercopithecidae; genus Piliocolobus; species Piliocolobus tephrosceles. The sequence continues at coordinate 30,670 of NW_022325628.1, read as the reverse complement.
ACCTGGTGCGGTCCATCACATTGAGACACTGTCAAGCCTGGCAGTGGGCCAAGGGCAGCCTTCCAGGGGTCTCCTGTAGCAGTGAGGGTCTGGGGTTCTAGGGTGGGCACGTTTGTCCAAGTGATTGGTGGAGCAGAAGAGGGCCCTGGAGAGAACACAAAGGCACAAATAGAGTGAGAGGCGCTAGGCTGCCTGCAGGCAGGCCATCACCAGGTGTGGGCAGGTGGCACTGTGTCTGCTGGATGAGCGGGACCCCAAAGCGAGGCCGACCGGCAGACAGCCAGACAGCCGGCTGCTCTCAGGGGCTGCTCCCGACCGAGCAGGGTCCCAGCTGGTCTCAAGGACTGTGAGCCAGGCAGGTGACCTGATGGGGGACGTAGGCTCTGGGAAAGGCCCTTCTCTAAGCCAAGTGCAGTTGAGGCTTGGCAGCTGGGGCAGAAGGCAAGCAAGCAAAACCAGGCAATTATTGGGGTCTGGTATCCAAAACCAGGCTGACATGGAGGGCAGGGGACACTGAAGGCAGGAGCCGCAGGCCAGAGCCGCCACATGCCTGCTGCCCAAAGTCATAGCTGTCCCGGGGCCCTGGGCTGGGCCTGCAGGTATCTTGATATATGGCAGAGGGAAGCTTCCAGACTCTTCTGAAATCAGAGATCTCATTTAACAACAGCTGTGTGTCAAAGGGGACTCACCTTCCCATGAGTGACACAGACAAATGCGGCCGGCCAACCTTTTGTGGGATACACACACAGGAGTAAGTGGGGACTGAGACCTGCTCGTTCCAGCTCCTGGTGCCGGCCTGGCAGGCTTGCCTCCTCTATCAAAGCAGATGGGAAGGAGGGCCCCTGTGACCCCTGCTTTACTCGGGACATTGAATAGAAGTAACAAGTGAATGGAAGACTCCTCATGGCCTGGTGCAGTGGCTCTTGCCTATAATCCCAATACTTTGGGAGGCCAAGGCAGAAGAATTAGTTGAGCCCAGGAGTTTGGGAACAGCCTGGACAACAAAGTGAGACTCCATCTCTACAAAAAAACTAAAACTTAGTTGTACATCTTGTTGCACACCTGTAGGCCCAGCTGCCTGGGAGGCTGAGGCAGGAGGATCACTCAAGCCTGGGAGGTCAAGGCTGCTGTGAGCCACGATGGCACCACTGCACTCCAGCCTGGGTGATAGAACCAGACCAGGGCCTGTCGTGGGGTTGGGGGTGGGGAGGGATAGCATTAGGAGAGATACCTAATGTAAATGACGAGTTGATGGGTGCAGCACACCAACATGGCAAACGTATACATGTGTAACAAACCTGCACGTTGTGCACATGTACCCTAGAACTGAAAGTATAATTTTAAAAAAAGAGAGAGAGAGAGACTCCTCTGCACAGAGTCATTCTTGGGTCCCTGCCCTGGCTGTGGGTCTGCTTTTTTTTTTTCTCTCTCATTTAGGGTTTGTAGCCACCGCACTTGCCCTTGGACCTTAGGTGCCCGGCGTGGGTCTGCACACAGGTGCTTGCTGGGCTCTGACAGCCCTTGCCCTGACCGTGACCCCGCTCCTCTGCTCATCCTGTTGCTTTATTACCTGGTTGGTGGATTTTGTCAGGTTGTTTGTTGTGAGCAAGGCTTGGGGGTGATTCCTGAGCCCTCTCTAACATGTGTGGGGTGTCTTCCACTCAGCTGCATGGAACAGGTCCCTGAAAAGTGGCCGAATAAGGTCAGCAGGGCCAGGCTCCCCTGCAAGCTGGTTGGTGTGTCATTTACCAGGGGTTATCATCTTATTAAGCTGCAGCCTTGGTTTGCTGATGGAGGCATAATGTGATTTAATGTATTAACTGGGGCTGCAATCGAATTTGAGGAGGTATAGAAAACATGACTGGAATGTCTCCCTCAAATGAGAGAGAAATGTCTCTCTCATTTCCAGAGACCTTCCTGTGGGTGTAGGGGAGGGAGAGAGAAGGCAGAACAGAGAAGAGAAGAATCTGGAATGTGCTGGACTCAACTGTAAAACATGGGTTTTAAGAAGCCTCACATCAGATTTCCTCACCCAAACAACAAATGCTCGGTTGATTTAAGAAGGAAGTGGCCACGCCTGTCCCCCACCCGATACAGCTTCAGGGTCTGAGTGCCATCTTAGGCAGGGGAAAGGTGTCCTGGGGGAAGATGCCAGAGGGATGGGGCCACAGCCTGCCCTGCGAGGCTTCCGAGGTCACTGGGCCCCAGAGAACCAGACTTCACTTCCATACCAGCTGGGATGCCCCCATCCGTCTGCCCTAAAGCTTCCAGGTTTGTAAATACTGACCATGGCAGCCTCAGGTCACCTCAGCTTCGGTTACCTGAGGCTGCCACTGTGGATCCTGCCCTGCCCTGCTGACCCCCTGCTGGGCAATGATGGGCCCTCCCCCAGCCCCAGGAGCTGCCCAGAGGATGGGGCTCCAGGCCCCTGGGAGTGGGGCTGCAGCCGGGCGTGGTAATTGCGGGACGGGAGACAAATGTCTGCAGTGCCTGCTGTGGTACTGCGGCTCAGCATGGCCAGCGCCAGGCATGACGTTCTGGGTCCACACGCTGTTGACTTGGGCAGGGTACACCAACACCTCGGGGTTCTTCCCAGCCTGCTGCATCTCCCTCCTGCTGCTGCCTTTGTGTCTCCTGCTAAAAGAGTCAAGTCAGGAAATTCTTCAGAACTCAGCAGCAACATGGGAACAGCTGCTTGTGTTTTGAATTTCAGCAGGAACTGAGAGGCAGGCTTCTTCTGAAATCACGAGGGCTCTCTGGACTGAGGGAGTGGCGTCCTTCTGGATTCCTGCTGAGCTCGATACCCCGCGAGGTCTCGGGATGGGCTGTTTACAGAGTCCTGCCCACCGCCTGCCCCGGCCCCGCCGGGCACTGGCGCCCCCCCCCCCCCCACCTCCCTGAGGCCTGTCTTGTGCATCAGGAGCTCCCAGCACAGCATCTGGGGCTGCCTCGGTGCCCTCATGGTTTTGTTCATGGAGGTGTCCGCCCTGGAACTTGCCACGTGCCCACAAGCACTGGGGCCCCTCTGTGCTTTTGCTGGTGGCTGTGGTGCTGGTGTCCCTGTGTGTGCTGATGGAATAGCGTGGGCTCCATGAAAGGCCCGCAGGCGCGGACAGGACAAATGGCAGTGCCCAGCACAGCCAGGTCTCAGGATCCAAAGGTGAGCACTGCCCAGGCCGAGGCTGCCTTTCCTGCCCACCACCCTCCCTGCCCACCGCCACGCCAGCTCTCCTGCCGCGCCCCTCTCTGTGTGGTCTGCACTGGGCATGAAGCCAGTTCTGGTGAGGAAAGCCCTGGCCGGATGCCTGTTCCCCCACCCTCTGCGCCCCCCCCCATGGGACAATCTTTCCAGGCATCTGCAGAGCACACCCCAGGGACACGGAAACCCGGCTGCTGACCCCTGACCTCCCGGGGCCTTCAGCGCTGACAGCCAGCCCAGCGGGAGGTGGAGGAGCAGGAAGAGCCCCTGGGAGCCAGGTCCTCGAAGACTCCAGGCTGTGGCTTACAGAGGAGAAGGGGGCGGAGGAGGAGAGACGGAGGTGGCTGTGCCAGGAAAGCCATCCAGCTCGCACAGTCTGGCTCCCCTGAGGATGCCACTCCTGAGGCCTGCACAGGCATCAGCTGGGGTGCGCGGTCCCCATGGGGAAGGGCTGTAGACACTGCTGTCCAGAGCTGGGCAGGGCGGGGCAGTGGCTGGGGAGAGGCCGGCCCTGCCCAGGCCGCCCCTCGAGGGTGTCATTCCACCTTCCTCGAGTCTACCTGGCGCGAGTGGCCGCGGTTGTACAGGGAGCACCTTCTGCTGGTTTTCAGCACTGGGGAAATAAACCAGGGCTCAGAGCCCTTGGCAGCCGCCCCTGGAATGTGTTCAGGTCAGGGTCGCCTCACTTAACGTGTGTGCTCCGTGGCAGGTTCTGACGAGGATCCCCAGAGGATCTGATGACACCTGCCTGCTGGGCTGGGGGGCTCTGGGATGGGGAGGAGGAGCCCCGTTTCCCTTCTCGGAAAGCTCTGGGAGAAATGCATCTGTGAGGACCCACAGCAGAGGAGCCCTCATGCTGGCGGAGCTTGGAGGCTGGGGCTGGGGCGGGCGACTGCGGGCCTCACCCCTCCACACCCAGGGACCACTGTGTCATCCTCAGCACCTTTTTATCTGAAGTCTCTGGCCCGGGGGGAGGCACAGATGGAGAGACCTTCTCAGACCCTGGGGTGACTTAGTGCTGAGTGTGGCACTGAGCCCACCATGGCATCTTTCCCATCAGGTGATGAACTGCCTGGTTTCACATCCTCCTGAGTTTGGGGATGAAATCAGGCCTGTGCGTCAACATGAAAGGTCAGACATGGGGTGACGCTAAGCAGATCCCGGCAGTGAGTGAAAGGGTGGGCAGGTGGAATATGTCCGGTGGTGGGGGCTCGTTGCAGCTCAGCATCCACCCCCGCCTCCCCTGTGCACACTCGACTGCGGTAGCCATGCCCCCAGAAAGCCCTAGAACCATCCAGGCTGTGCAAACGGGACTTGGCTGTCCTGGGACACAGGCCAGCTCGTGCACACGGGGCTTCACTGAGCCCTGAAGGCGGCCTCCTGGGCTGCCTACGGGGAAGGGGCGGGGGTGGGGGGAGAGAGGATGAAGATGTGCCCTTGTGTGCAACACCCCTGGCTGTGGGTCCGTGTGAGGAGGGTGGCGGGTGGAGGATGGAGCAGATGCCCCTTCCTAATGCTGACCTTCACTCCAGCCCCCAGGCTGGGCCATGGCACCTCCCAGGATCTATCCATTCATCACTCAGATGGTAGCAGATGGTAGACATCTCCCAGGCACCGGCAGGGCCAACAACATTCTGGGTCCCCTGTGGGAGGGCCTCCAGGGAGCGGTGGCACCTCGCAGCCTTCCCCGTGCGTAATTTGAGGACACTGAGTGTCTTGTGGGACCTAAGCACAGGGTGCCCTTTGGGCTGCGTCCTGGGACAGGCCTTGGGTCTGAGTCCACTCTTGCTTCAGCTTCTTGTCTCAATCAAAAAATGGAGCATACACTTTCTGAAAAAGAGACTGAGTTTACCCACAGTGCCCAGGCAATGGGGGCCGCCTCCCTCCAGGGCCGGCCACACCGGCCCGCTGTGGTTCCCTACTCCTGCTCGAGTTAAAGCCATTTCCCAGGTCTTGCTATTAGAAACTATGCAGCCAGGCGCAGTGGCTCACACCTGCAATCCCAGCACTTTGGGAGGCCAAGGTATGTGGATCACTTGAGCCCAGGAGTTCAAGACCAGCAAAAACCACGAAGCTACAGAAAATGTAAAAATTAGCTGAGTGTAGTGGGCGCACCTGCAGTCCTAGCTACTGAGGAGGCTGAAGTGGGAGGATCGCCTCAGCCCAGGAGGTAGAGGCTGCAGGAAGCCATGGCCCTGCCACTGCATTCCAGCCCAGGTGACAGAGTGAGACCCTGTCTGAAATAAATAAATGACAACACTATAAGACCTTGTGTACATATATCCTTTGTTTTTTTTTTTTTAAATTAATTTTGTTGTTAAACATTCCTGGGAGAAGTAATTCATGTAAGTGGGCTTACTGTAGCATGTACCATGAACATTCTGTGGTTTTGGAGGGTTTTTTTGAGATGGAGTCTCACTCTGTCGCCCAGGCTGGAGTGTAGTGGCACAATCTCGGCTCACTGAAACCTCCGCCTCCTGGGTTCAAGCGATTCTCCTGCCTCAGCCTCCCGAGTAGCTGGGATTACAGGTGCCCGCCACCACGCCTGGCTAATTTTTTGTATTTTTAGTAGAGACAAGGTTTCACTATGTTGGCCAGGCTGGCCTCAAACTCCTGATCTCGGGTGATCCACCCACCTCTGCCTCTCAAAATGCTGGGATTACAGGTGTGAGCCACCGTACCCGGCTCAAGAACCCATTCTGTGGTTCTTGATAGATTTTTGCCATTTGTTCCTCTAAAGAATTTTACTAGTTTATAATTCTATCAGCAACATATGAAAATGCCTATTTCCTCATAGGTTCATGAGTATTGAGTTTGTAGAGATTTCGTTTTTGCAGGTCAAAAGGAGATTTCCTCTTTGGTTTTAATTTGTATGTCTTTGGCAATTAGGAAAGTTGAACTAATCTCTGACAGTTATTTGGAATTTGTTTTTTCTCAAGTGCAAGTTACGTCACCATGACCTTTCCTATTTGTCCTGTGAGTCATTGTGCTTTTTTCCTTTTTTTAAGACTTTATTTTTTAGAGCAGTTTAGTTTCACAGCAAAATTGAGAGGAAAGTACAGAGATTTCCCATATGCCCATTGGAGGTATTTTTAATCTTCTTTTACAAATTCTTTTTTTTTTTTTTTTTTTTTTTTGAGACGGAGTCTCCCTCTCTTGCCCAGGCTGGAATGCAGTGGCACAATCTTGGCTCACTGCAACCCCTGCCTCCCGGGTTCAAGTGATTCTCCTACCTCAGCCTCCTGAGTAGCTGGAAATACAGGTACCCGCCACCACGCCCAGCTAATTTTTTATATTTTTGGTAGAGACGGGGTTTCACCATGTTGGCCAGACTGGTCTCGAACTCCTGACCTCAGGGGATCCACCAGCCTCAGCCTCCCAAGATTATAGGCATGAGCCACTTTGCCCAGCCACAGATTCTTAAAGAATATATATATTAACTGTTTGCCATTGTGCTCTAAATATTTTCTTGTTTCGTTTGTGTTTCTTTTGATGTTCATTTTCCACATTGTAGTTAATTAGCTAATCTGTGAACACATGGATGCTCCGATTCACCCCTCATCGGTCAGTGGCCGCGTGATCTCTGCATAACCGTGACTGTCCGCAGACTCCATTGTCTCAGTTGTGAGAGTCATATGCCCACAAGATTATGTTCTGTGATTTTGTAGTTGTTGTGTGTTTTGAAATGATATTTATCTTCTTAACACAGTGGATGGACAGAAATGAATTTCCTTCCCACCTCAATTATCCTAACAGAATTTGTTAAATAATGTTGCCAACCTCCATTGTTTTGTGTTGCTTAACTTAACACAGAATACCTTCCTATGTGCATTAGAGTCTATTTGAAATAAATTTTACTTACATTTTGGGGTCGTACCACGCCATTTAAATTACCACAACTTTACAATATTTCCTACAATTTAGAAGGCCTCTCCTAACCGTGTTTCATTTTCATCATATTTTACATTATGTTTTGCATGCTTTGATATATTTTCTGCCTATTTTTCCAAAAGAACTTAAGAATCATGTTGCTAAACTCCATAAAAAGTCATTGCAGCCTCGACCTCTTGGGCTCAAGCAATCCTCCCACCTCAGCCTCCCAAATAGCTGGAACTACAGGCATGTGCCACGACACCCAGCTAATTTTTATTTTTTGTAGAGACGAGGTCTCCCTATGTTACCCAGGCTGGTCTTGAATTCCGGGCTAAAGCGATCCTCCTGCCTCATCCTCCCAAAGTGCTGGGAGGTTTGTTTGATGGGTTGTTACCTGATACTGCTTTTTAGCGAATAGTAGGCAAGCTACCATGGACTGTGGGGACCAGGCATGCAGTGCCAAGTGGGGCCCACCTGCAGGAACCCCGCTGGCTGCATCCCTACTTCAGCGCTATAAGCCTCTGTGGCCTCCGCAGTACAATGGGTATAGAAAGTGATGAATAAGAAAGCTCCGGATTTTCCTCTTTGTGTTTCCTTAATCAGGTTTTAGGGTTAGGATCATGTTAGCCTAATGGAATAGATATATGCTAGCTGACCATTAGAATCAAGGTGGGAAATGATTTTTTTTTTTTTTTTGAGACATGGTCTCACTCTGTCACCCAGGCTGGAGTCCATTGGTGTGATCTTGGCTCACTGCAACCTCTGCCTCCTGGGTTCAAGTGATTCTCCTGCCTCAGCCTCCTGAGTAGCTGGGACTACAGGCGTGCACCACCACACCCGGCTAGTTTTTGTATTTTTGGTAGAAATGGGGTTTCACTGTGTTGCCCAGGCTGGTCTCAAACCCCTGGGCTTAAGTGATGCACCCACCTTGGCCTCCCAAAGTGCTGAGATTACAGGCGTGAGCCACCGCACCCAGCCAGAAATAATTTGTGACGTGAGAATTACTTATTCCTTAGAAGTTTGAATGAATTCATCACTAAGACCATCAAACTTCAGTAATTTGGGGGATTTCCTTCTCCAGTTACTTCCTCCACTGTTGATTTATTTTGCCTTTCTAGCTCTTGTTTTAACGGTTATCTTCATCTGTGTTTATTTGGCCTGTGTCCTTCAGATTTCTCAGTTAACTGAAACATGATGTGTAGTATTTCTTTACATGTTTAATATCCCTTAGATTCAAGTTTATGCCTCCATTTTTGTTTTTTTCTGTTTTTCTTCTTTCCCCTTTTTTTCCTTGTTTACATGCTATTTCATTCATCAAAAGGAACCGAGGAGGCCCACTTCTTCATTAACCAAACATGCCCCTTTTTGTAGTCTTTAGAAAATAGGCTACATTTTGCATCGCCTTGTCTTTTCTAAATTTTTTTTCTTTATCATTCACTTGCCCCCTTTTCCCTTTTTTTAAATTGCTTCTTTCCTAAGATATGATTTAAATCCTTAGTTCATCATTTTTCTCACTTTTCTTGAACATAATAAAGGCATTCAAGGCTGTGATGTTTTTCTCTAAAGACCTTCCTCATTCATCACTTTCTATAGATTTTGATATGTTAGTTTTTTTCATTGTATTCTCTTTTTTTTTTTTTTTTTTTTTTTTGTGAGACAGAGTCTCGCTGTGTCGCCCAGGCTGGAGCGCGGTGGCGCGATCTCGGCTCGCTGCAACCTCCGCCTCCTGGGTTCATGCCATTCTCCTGCCTCAGCCTCCTGAGTAGCTGGTACTACAGGCACCCGCCACCGCACCCGGCTAATTTTTTGTATTTTTAGTAGAGACAGGGCTTCACCATGTTAGCCAGGATGGTCTCGATCTCCTGACCTCGTGATCTGCCCGCCTCGGCCTCCCAAAGTGCTGGGATTACAGGCGTGAGCCACCATGCTTCGCCCATTGTATTTTCTGATTAGACAGCTATTGTCTTCTTGACTTTCTTCTTAAGACAATTTTTTCCTTAGGTAAGTATATTTTAAAATATACTACTACTATTTCTGTTTGTTCTTTATCTCTTTTTTTGCCAGAGGGAGGAAATGTAGCCTGAATCATTTCTGCTTTTGTATTTTTATGGAGATTTTATTTGAGACTAGTATATGATGACTTTTTGTGCACATACCATGAATACTTGAAAAATAATAAATTATCTGTTTATTCCATGTAATCCCCACCAAAACGACCATTAATGTTACCTTGTTTTGATCTTCAGCTCCTTTATGTGTTGCTGAATTTCTTATGTAGTTGATAATGAAGTATTTTATTTTTATAATCATACTTTTATCATTTCTACTTCCTTTTTCTTGGAGGTATTTTCATATATGTTTTGCTCTGTCTTTATGGCATTTAGATTCCATGTAATTATGCTGCCATCACCCATGCCTCTCATCCTGATACCTCTCCTTATCACATGTAATCATTTTTGCTTTAAATTATTTTTTGCTTCATATTAACATTGAAATCCCAGCATTTCAACTACTTGAAGTTTACTGATAACTCTTTTTAGTCTTCCTGTTTTGTTTTAATGACCTCTCTTGCCTACAGCTTATTGCTGGATTTCATTTTTTCTTCTGCAGAATGGTGAGCCTTTTAACAAAGGAAATGAAGTTGTATTTTTTCAATCTTCAGGCACTCCAATTTCTGTCTTCTTAATTTTTATCTTTCCATGCTGATTACTTTTCTTTCCATTGTTGAAACACCATGTGTTTCTTCTTTTCTTTCTTTTTTTTTTTTTTTTTTTTTTTTTGTTGAGACAGGCTGGAGTGCAATGGTGTGATCATGGTTTGCTGCAGCCTTAACCTCCTGGGTCCAAGTGATCCTCCCACCTCAGCCTCCCAAGTAACTGGAACTACAGGCATGCACCACCTCATCTCGCAAATTGTTTCTATTTTTTGTAGAGGTGGGGTCTCACTATGTTGCCCAGGCTGGTCTTGAACTCCTGGGCTCAAGCAATCCTTCCATGTTGGCCTCTCAGACTGTTGGGATTACAGGTGTGAGCCACCGTGCCCAGCCTGTGTTTTCTCTTTTATTATTATTGAAATATTGGCAAGCTATTTTTCATTCAACCAGCCATGAAATGTGAAGCAAACAGATGTTCTTATCTTGTATTTATTACCTTACATTGTCCAGCCACACACTTTGGCCTCCCCTGTGTGAGAGAACAGGAATCTCTGGGTTTTGGGCCTCCTCTTCCCATCTCTCTGTCTCTCTCCCCCCGCCCCATTCTTCTCTCGCCTCCCCCACTTCTTCCTTCTCATTGATTGCAATTAATGTTCTAAAACCTACTTTGTCCTTTCTTCTATGTAATTTGGTTTTTAATTTTTATGCTGTTTTTCTGACAGTTGCACTATTTGCATACTTTCATCAGTAATAAGCCTCGCTCTGATAGGGCTCTTGTTTACTTATCTTTGCAAATAGGTTGTTAATTCAAGCATGTCTTATTTTTAGCATCATTCCCTTTTACATGTTACCTTTTAAATTCAGGCGATTATTTCAAGTGGGTCCTAGAAATAAGCCATGTGATTAATACATTCTCAGGATTCAACAATTTCTAAGGAGCTCTCTGTCGTCTTTGCAACATGAGTGACAGCTTGGCAAGATAATAAATCTCCAAGGAGCAACTTTGTTCTGTGAAGTTCGTGTAGCTGTTGTTCCATTGTCTCCGGGTGTTTGGGATGTCATCAGAGAAGGCAGAAGGGGTTGTGATTTATGTATATTTTTAAAATCTGACCTCCTCCTTCCTGGCGTGGTTGCTTGCAGTATTCTTTTCAGTTTAAACATTTTGTGAGAACTTGTTTTGCTGATGGCCTCGTTGAGCCTGCAGAGGCTTTGGTGTGCAGAGTGCAGTTTCCTCCTCAGACTCCTTTCTCCAGGAGCAGACCCTGACATTCCCCGATAGCTGAGGTTTCCGAACCTGGTTCCTCCAACCCCTCCTCTAGCCCCTCCGTGCTCCACTGGAATTATTTTTGCCTTCTTTCACTTCTTTGTCATGTCTTGCACTGTTTCTACCTGTATATGTTACATCCTCTTTCCGGATACGTTTTTCCAGATAATCTGTTTTTATTTTCTGCAATGCAAATTCTGCTTTTTACTCTTTCCAAAGTAGTTTCAGCCGGGTGTGGTGGCTCACACCTGTAATCCCAGCACTTTGGAATACCAAGCAGGTGGATCACTTGAGGTCAGGAGTTTGAGACCAGCATGAACAACATGGCAAAACCGTGTCTCTACTGAAAATACAAAAATCAGTCGAGCATGGTGGCGTGCACCTGTAGTCCTAGCTACTCGGAGGCTGAGGCAAGAGAATTGCTTGAACCCAGGAGGTGGAGGTTGCAGTGAGCCAAGATTGCGCCACTGCACTCCATCCTGGGCGACAAGTACAAGATTTTGTCTCAAAAAAATAAATAAAAATAAAAATAGTTTGTTTTCTTTTTTCTTTTTTCTTTTGTGATACCGTCTCCCTCTGTCACCCAGGCTGAAGTGCAGTGGCGTGATGTCAGCTCACTGCAACCTCTGCCTCCCAAGTTCACATGATTCTTGTGCCTCAGCCTCCCTAGAAGCTGGGACTACAGGTGCATGCCATGATGCCCAGCTAATTTTTTGTATTTTTAGTAGAGACAGGGTTTCGCCATGTTGCCCAGGCTGGTCTTGAACTCCTGACTTCAAGTGATCGGCCCACCTTGGCCCTTCAAAGTCTTGGGATTACAGGCGTGAGCTGCTTCGCCCGGCCTAAGGTAGTTTTTAATTAGGATATTGTGATTTAAACTAATTATACAGCAATGAATGAGAGTTTCCTTTATCCCCAAGCCTAATGGACAATATTAACTCACCTCTTTACAGGGAGGCTGGATTTCTGCCATTGTGGGAAGGAGGCAGGAGGAGCCGGGGGCGGTGCTGGGGTGGGAGCTAGGCCAGGGCGAGGCTGTCTGTGGAAGGGCCCTTTGGGCAGCTCGCAGGCCATATGTCCTCAGACCTGGGGCAGCCAGGACAACCAGGGAATGTTGCTGACAGGCAGCGCCAGCTCCTGAATCCCCTGCCCGAGATGGACCTGGCTCGGGGGTGAGACGCCCCCCGCCACCCCTCCATCCCAGAAGCCAGGCGGGCCTGAGGCTCTGTGGGTCCCCACCACACTTATTTCTTGGCATCTTCACCCTCCTGGTGCACTGTGGCAGTTCCAAGGCCCAGGCTGTGCAGGGCGGCTTTTGAATTGTGGAGAAGCCCCTGTATGGCTGGAACCTTCTCCCCTGCTTGGGTAAGGGTGGCTCCCCGTGGTGCACAAACACGTTCTGAGACTGAACAGAGGGCCACGTGTTCACAGGAGGTGAGACAAAGCGTTGCCAGCCCTGGGGAACGGGGTGACCTGTTCTGCTCCTGTCAGGTTGTGGTTCTCCTTTGACAAGTGAGGTGAAGGCACGTTGGTAGCAGGGTACTCCTCAGGACCCAGACACCTGACTCAGCTCAGCAGCCATTTGCTGAGGACTTAGCAGACACCTGGCCAGTGGTGCCAGCCACTAAGGACCCAGTGCAGCAGGGCCTCCCCCTCCCTCCTCGAGCCACAGCCCCCCACTACCATGGCCTCTGGAGCCCCTCGCCCTCCCGTGAGGTCAGCCCTGTGGTGGGGATTGTAGAGCGAGTCAGGAGCGAGACGGTAAGCCACGTGTTGCCTGTCTATGTGGGGCTCCCATCCAAAGACGGGACAGTGCGAGTCACATGCCCACCCCCTGCTGTGCAAAGAGGTCCTATGGGGAGTCATGGGCTCGCATCAGAGAGCGGCGTGGTAGTGGCCCTCTGAGGGAGTTCTCACCACGCTGCTGCTGTGAGCCAGGGATCACTGAACCCATTTGAAAAGTGAAAACACCGAGGCTCCGTAATTGCCAACTCCTCGAAGCCCCCACAGTGAACACCCCATGGTGGGACATCTCCTGGCCTGGCCCTTTCCCCACACTCAGTGTTGCCCTGAGCTCCAAATGCGGTGAGATCGGGGCAGGAGGGCAGCGGTGGCAAGGCTGCCACCCGGATGGAGGCGGCCAGTGGGTGGGGTGCCTGTATAGGGGCCAGCATGATGCAGGGCACCCCATGGGTGCGCAGGGTGGATTGTTGAAGGCTCGTGAAGCCCGGCGGGGGACCCTGCAGAGTCCAGTGGCATCAGGGAGAGAGTTTCTTGCGCAGGGAGGGCGAGAGTGCTTCGGGCCGGCTGGTGCTGAGACCAGGGGTGGGTGGCAGGGCAGAGCCCATCCAGCCTCCAGGCCAGTGTTGCTTCACAAGGACAATGCCCCCAGGGTGTTAGTGTCCAAATATAGCATCCCGGCTGTCATGCTTCATCCTGAGACTCGGACACATGTCACAACCATATGTCCCCATGAGGTGGGAACCCTGGGGCCTGGGCAGGCCTGAGTGTGGTCTCGGCCCCATCACACAGCTGGGCAGCTAGACCCGGGTGTCCCCACAGGGGTCCCAGGACACCTCCCAGGGGTTGTAGTGAGCCCGTGGGGTCACATGTGCCCAGCCCACAGGGAGCACAGCTCGGCAATCTCCCAGCATTCCCTGATCCTCGGACCCTGGGACGCAATGCACGCCCTGCTCAGGCCCAGATGCAGCCAGCATAGGACAGTCTGTGACTTTGCCTGGGACGCCCACTGCATTGTAAAATTGCACTTCATCTGGCAGCCCCGGAGCCAGGGAGCTGCCCAGGCCTGTTCTCAGAGGAGGCATTGTGCCCGTCTGCCCGCCCGCTGTGGCTGCTCTGTGGGGAGCCTGGCTTGGCAGCTCCCAGGCTGTGTCTGGTGCCAGACCTGGCTGCACATGGAGCCAGGGATGGATTTAGAAAACTCTCGCTTCCTCCCAGCATCGGCAGAGGCGCCCAGATTCCTTCCTGGCCTGGGGCCACCACAGCAGGAGAAGGGGAGGGAGGCAAGGAAGCCAGGCCCAGGGAGGACCCTGAGTGGAGGAGGCCAAGCAGTCCCCAGCAGACCCCTGGACCGTTCCCCACTCTGCACTGCTGCCTCGGGGACCTCCCCATCACCTCAGCAAGCGCCCTTGTCCATAAGGAGGGATAAGAACGCCTGCCCTAGGGTCACACTCACTCAGGGAAACAGGTCTTAGTATTTTCTTAGACTTTTTTTGTTTTGTTTTGTTTCGTTTTTAAGGCAGGGTCTCCCTCTGCCGCCTGGACTGGAATGCAGTTGCGTGATCTTAGCTCACTGCAGCCTTGACTTCCTGGACTCAAGCAATCCTCCTGACTCAGCCTCCCAAGTAGCTAGGACTACGGGCACACACCACCACTCCTGGCTAACTTTTTAAATTTTGTGTGGAGATGGGGGAGACTTTCTGTATTGCCCAGACTGGTCTGGAACTCCTGGGCTCAAGTGATCCTCCCACTTTGGCCTCTCAAAGTGCTGGGGTTGCAGGTGTGAGCCACTGCACCCAGCCTCTTAGACTTTTGGATAGCAGAGGGGCCAGGCCTTTAAATGTCCTGGGGGTGTGGTGTGCTGTCCGTGGGGATGGTGGGGTCACCTGCCCCAGCTTCAGTGGGTCCCTCTTTTACATGCCTGCAGCTCACCAGATGCTCCGTGTGGCACTCTTAGCTGTCACAGGGTGTCCATCAGTCCTAGCGGACCCCAGAGCCCAGCATGCAACCACAGGCACTGCCTGGGCCTCAGCTCCATCCCAGTAATGGGAAAACCAGCTACACTTCAGGCCAGGAAAGAGGGAGACTGAAAGAGCAGATGACATGGGACAGGACAGAGCCTGAAGCCCAGACAGGCCATGAGCAAGGGGAGGTGAGGATGAGGCCACAGGTGGTCCCGTGTCTGCCTTCCCTGCTCAACATGCAGAGAGGGCTGGCCTTTTTCTCTGGCTTTATTAGCATGCTCTACAGTCACTGCAAGTGTCACAGGAGGAATTGTGGCCTCCTCCACAGCAGTGAGAACACTGGGCCCATTTTCATCTGTCTTCCTCCTGTTTCCTCGAACCCTCCCAAGATTCTTTCTTCAGTGCGTTATTCACATTGTTCCTTTTCCTGCAGGAGAGAGGCCTTTGGCCTCCTTGTTCAGCAAGGGCCCGGTCTCTGGTGAAGTGCAGTATTCAGCTGGTAACGAAGGTGTGGAATGGAATTGGCTTCCATGATTTGGCGAAGTATTTGCAAAAAACCTGTGGTGAAGCTTCTTGTTTACAGATCCAAGAGTCTTAGTGGAAACCTCAGAAACACATGCTCACGGTTGCTGTCATCCTTTTTTTTTTCTTTTTTTGATTTTGTTTTGTTTTGTTTTGTTTTGAAATGGAGTCTCGCTCTGTCTCCCAGGCTGGAGTGCAGTGGTGCAATCTCGGCTCACTGCAACCTCCACCTCCTGAGTTCAAGCGATTCTCCTGCCTCAGCCTCCTGAGTAGCTAAGATTACAGGCACACGCCACCACACCCAGCTAATTTTTGTATTTTTAGTAGAGACAGGGTTTCACCATGTTGGTAAGGCTGGTCTCGAACTCCTGACCTCGTGATCCACCTGCCTCGGCCTCCCAAAGTGCTGGGATTACAGGCATGAGCCACCATGCCCAGCCTTTTTTTAAAATTTGTTTTCTTTTTGAGACTGAATCTCACTCTGTCTCCCAGTCTGGAGTGCAGTGGTGCAATTTCGGTTCACTGCAATCTGCACCTCCCCAGTTCAAGTCATTCTCTTGCCTCAGCCTCCTGAGTAGCTGGGACCACAGGCGTGCACCACCACACCCAGCTAATTTTTGTATTTTTAATAGAGACAGGGTTTCACCATGTTGGCCAGACTGGTCTCGAACTCCTGACCTCAGGTGATCCACCCGCCTCAGCCTCCCACAGCGCTGGGATTACAGGCGGAACCACCATGCCTGGCCAGATGCTGTAATTCTTTGGAGAGGAATGGAGTTGGCATTTCCCCTTGTGCTCTTGGGAAAATGGCTTTGCTAAGATGTCAGAAGTCCCTGTTAATTCAACTTAAATAGATAAACCATAGTCAGAACCTGGGGAAAATTCCTGTTTAACATATTCATTTGCATGCAATGATGACACTTATTTCAAAGCATTCCTGTCTCCGCAGTGCGGTAGGTCAAATGTGTAGGCATCCCTGGGCCGGTACAGGTACATAGGACTTGTAACGCTTGGCTCTTTTCCTAGTTTGACTGTACTCTCTGACCAGTCTGATTTAGGAAGGGTTTGATAGGACAATAACTGCCTTTCCTGGCGTGTGCTGCAAGTCCCAGGGGTATGGGAGCAGCCACTCACCCAGTAGGAGTTCCAGGTGTGCACAGCTGGCTCAGAGCCTGCTGGCCCAGCCCACGTTTCCCGGGCCAGCGACAGTGTGCTGAAGTGTTTTTCATCAAACAGTTAACAAGACTTCCTTATACATTTCCCCGGTGTCAAGAAAAACAAAAGGTGCCCAGTTCTCTGCTGCCTCCAGCAGTGCTGGGCAGAAGTGACAGGAAGCCAGGCCCTACTCACACACACAGACGTAGATGGGAAGCTACAGCACGTGGGCTTTCATATCCCCAGGGCCTGGGCTGAGGCCTCTTAAAGACAAGCCGGCCCCGCGCTTGCCCACGCCTGACGCACGCCAGGCCACAGCGTGGCTCTCTGTCCACAGAGGAAGTGGCGCAGTAAGTGGCTAGCCCCTCCCTGCTTTGGAAAGGTCCCGCTATTCACGGAATCTTGGGTGGGAGCCCTGACACCAAAGGCAGAAACCACAAGGGAGAAGCCAGCCCCGGCCGCCTAAATGCAAAATAAGCCTGTTGCTGGATGCCATGAAAATGGCCCCACGTTCCAGTCCTAAATGGGATGCATCCTATTGTTTTGAGAGAGAGGTTTTTTTTTCTTTGAGACAGGGTCACAAGTGCAGTGGCGCGATCTCGGCTCACTGCAACCTCCGCCTCCCGGGTTCAAGCAATTCTCCTGCCTCAGCCTTCCGAGTAGCTGGGACTGTAGGCACACGCCTCCACACCCGGCTAATTTTTTGTATTTTAGTAGAGACGGGGTTTCACCGTGTTGCCCAGGCTGGTCGCAAACTCCTGACCTCAGGTGACCCTCCTGCCTCAGCCTCCCAAAGTACTGGGATTACAGGCGTGAGCCACCGCGCCCGGCCGAGAGAGAGATTTTTATCACATTAAGAAAATAGTCTCTTTCTGTGTTTCCAAGGTTATGGCTTTTTTTAAAAAATCAGAAACGAATGTTGAGTTTTCTCAAATGCCTTCTCAATGTGTACGAAAATGATGGTGTGTTTTTTTCCCATGGTATATTAAAGTGTGATTTTGTAGTAACAGGTTTAAAGCATTCCTGAGATTAGCCCTCCTTTAAATAAAATATGCTATATGGCTAGATGAAATTTGTTAGCGTTGGATAGAGGAGTTGAATACATAGGTGGAAGTGAAGGGCATCTGTTCTGTCCATGTGCGCATGCACTGAGACACATGTCATGCCATCTTAAGAGGCGTGGGATTAGGGTTTCTTTTATTTATTTATTTATTTATTTTTGAGATGAAGTCTCGCTATGTTGCCCAGGCTGGAGTGCAGTGGCGCGATCTCGGCTCACTGCAAGCTCCGCCTCCCGGGTTCCCGCCATTCTCCTGCCTCAGCCTCCCGAATAGCTGGGACTACAGGCGCCCGCCACCTCACCCGGCTAGTTTTTTTTGTATTTTTTAGTAGAGACGGGGTTTCACCGTGTTAGCCAGGATGGTCTCGATCTCCTGACCTCGTGATCCACCCGTCTCGGCCTCCCAAAGTGCTGGGATTACAGGCTTGAGCCACCGCGCCCGGCTGGGATCAGGGTTTCTTAACTTTTTTAAATGAACTGGGAAGCTCCACATCTTTTTCTTTCACATTAAGAATTTGCAGTGGCTCATGCCTCTCACTCCTGTAATCCCAGCACTTTGGGAGGCTGAGGTGGGATCACTTGAGTCCAAGAGTTTGAGACCAGCCAGAGCAACATAGTGAGACCCTATCTCAATTAAAAAGAAAAAAAAAAAAGAATTTGAAAGAACTGCGTGGGATCTAGGGCCTTTTGAGACAGCAATTCTTTAATAACATTTTCCATTTTTCTTCTTGGAATTCCTCCTTTTTAAGTCAATATTTGATAGTTTATAATTTCCCAAAAAGTATCCCAATTCACAGAGGATTTTCCAATTTTTAACAAACTATTTTTACACATTAATCTCTTATAACTTTTCTTTTCTTTTTTTTTTATTTTTTTATTTGTTTGTTTGTTTTTTTAGGACAGTGTCTGACTCTGTTGCCCAGGCTGGAGTGCAGTGGCACGATCTCGACTCACTGCAACCTCTGGCTCCTGGCTTCAAGGGATTCTTGTGCCTCAGCCACCCAAGTAACTGGGACTACAGGTGTGTGCCAGCACGCCTGGCTAATTTTGGTATTTTCAGCAGAGATGGGGTTTCACCATGCTGCCCCGGCTGGTCTTGAACTCCTGACCTCAAGTGATCTGCCCACCTTGGCCCCACCAAGTGCTGGGATTACAGGCGTGAGCCACTACATCTGGCCAATATTAGCTTTTAATAATTATTGATGGACAAATTATTTGCCATTTGGAGAGATTTATTCTTTTTAAAAAATATCTTGCTTTGGATACTTATTTTGTTTATTTTCATGTATTTTTGTTTAATAAGAAGATAATTTACAACTGTTAATTTTTCTCAGAATCCACTTTTGCCCCATTCCATTCATTTGTACACATAGTATTTTGCCATTCTTGTTTCTTAATATTTTGTAATTGAATTTTTAACTTCTCGCATGACTTCAAAATTATGTGAATGATCTTTCAAGAATTCCGTTTTTTTAAATATATCCTTTTTTAAAACTAATTTTTAGTTTTCAATATTGTAGCCTAAGAATATTGACTTACGATTTATTCTCTGGGGATGTGATGAGTCTCTTTTTGCTGCCTAATACGGACCCAGGGGCCTTTGAAAAGCTGGCTGAGTCTCTGTAGAATGGAACCTTTATCAGTCACTGCATCAGTTTATTAACATTATTTTTCATAATCATTTTATGATACTGTTTATCTACCTAGCCTTGGGAGGTGTGTTTAAGTCCCCCACGTTCTTGCGTTCCTGGCAGCTGCGGCCGTCTGTGCACTGCGGCGTGGTGCTGAGACTGTTCTAGGTGGAGTATCCCTGACAGCCCCATGGATCTGCACCCCTGCTCACCTTCTGTCTGCGTCTCCTGGGCACAGCCCTCTCTCGCTGTCTTCCTTTAGCCTTTGTTTCACTTTGCCTTGGAGGTGGCCGCTGTGAGCAGAGTAAGTGGGATTTTGGCTCTCACCCTCCCTGCCCTGGTGGTATCTGCAGTCTGGTTGTTGAGACCAACAGTGATTCAATAATCACATGAATCCATGGACAGGCACAAAGTAACGCACATCTAGGAAGGAAAACCCCACTTTGCTGGGGGAGCCAAATATGATTGAAGCATCCAGAAAGGCCTCTTTGAGGACATGACATTTAAGTGAAGGGTGAGCCTAGGGTGGCCCTGTGAAGATGAGGCTAAGAACTTTCCAGGTAAAAGGAACAGCACGTGCAAAGGCCCTGAGGCAGAATGCTGGCCACTGTGGCCAGAATGTGGCTAGCAAGAGGGAGGGGACCCAGGTGAGCGGGGAGTGTGGCTAGAATGTGGCCAGCAGGAGGGAGGGGTCCCAGTTGAGCAACCCACACAGAGGCTTCTGAATCCGGGACAGGTGCAATGGTGAGCCCTGAAGGCGTGAAGCAGGGGTGGGAAGGTGTGGACGGTGGGTTGGGGCAGGTGCCAGGGTGTGGGATGTGGCCTGGAGAGCCCGTTGTGGCTAAGCCCAGCATGCAGAGTGGAGGGCAGTGGAGGGGTTTGATGGCTGCCCCTGACTAAACTGGAGGAGGCAGAAGAAGGGGTGCATAGATGCCAGGCCCCCACAAACTCACTGCAGAAAGGTGGAAGCTGCTATGTGAGTTGTAATAACCCATCCACCAGGACAAGTCACTTCTGCCCCATCCTGGGCGCAGTGATGGGGCCTCAGGAGGGGAGGGCACCCTTGAGGGAAGGGGAGCCGCGATAACTCAGGGGATAGGCAATCACACGTGTTCACAACCAGAAGTGAACGGCCCAGGCTTCAGGTGGAGGAGGGAGAATGGGGAGCTCACAGGTGCAGCCCAAGGCGAAGAGAGGAGGAGCGCTTTGCGGGGGATGCCTCTCCTCCCGGGGCTAGAAAGGGCAGGGGGCTTCAGTCAGTGAGGATGCCCCACTGCCACCCGGAGCAAGGCTGGAGTGAGGATGAGGAGGGGCCTGGAGCAAGGACGAGGTGGAAGAGGGAGGGATCGGGAGAAGGAGGAGGTGCTGGGAGGAAGAAGAAGGGGCTGGGAGGAGGAGGGAGGGGCCAGGAGGAGAGAGGGATCAGGAGGAAGAGGAGGGGCCAGAAGGAAAGGGAGATGGAATAAGCAACAGGAGGACCAGGAGGATGCAGAGGTTTCTGCAGAGGGGGTGGCGGGGGGAACAGAGCAAGGAGGAAAGTGGGGTCCTGCCCCCAGGGCCCACCCTGCACCCCCACTCACCCTCCCACAGGGCCCCTTCCTGCCTCAGAGTTGGGTCCCGCAGGGCCCCCAATTCCACACAGGAGGCCACTGAGACTGGAGAGGCCCAATGTCCTGTCCCCACTGCCTGTCTGCACTGCACGCCTGCCCCATGAGCCACTGTCACCAGAGAGTCCCAGCCCCACCTGCATATCAGAGCCATCTGGTGGGAAGACCCAGACTGCCCGAGACATCAGGTGCGGTGGCTGCACGTGCAGTGATGTCAAATCTAGTTTCCTGTGAGCCTTCCTGCCAAAATGAGCTGTTAAATGTAATTATAAAAAGTGTGTATGCTCAAGGTGGAAAACCCAGAAAATCCAAACAAGTTGAGAGAAAAGTCCTTTGTGTTATCACCATTCTGGTGGGGATCACTCCTGTAACGTTCTGGTGTGTCTCCTGCCCGTGTGGACCATTTTACCCCAGTCCAGGCTGTTTGTGGTATCTGGTCTAACCTGCTGCTGCTTTTTAAAACTATTTATTTATTTAGCAGAGAGACTGGGTCTCACTATGTTGCCCAGGCTGGTCTTGAACTCCTGGCCTCAAGCGATCCTCCTGCCTCAGCCTCCCAAAGTGCTCAGATCACAGGCATGAGAGCTGTTCTTTTGCCCAGCTTTAGAACATAAATATTTTTCTACATCTTAAAATTTTCTTCCTAAATATAATTTTAACAGCTACATAACAGAGCCGCTCATAAATAATTTCTGTGACCACTGTCCTGTTGTTTGCTGTTTTTCATAATTATAAATCTGCAGTGGACACCTTATTAGATCACTGTTATCTATATTTCACATTATTAATTTAGGATAAACCCCAGTAATGGAATTATGGGGTCAAGAGGCATCTATGAGTTTGACATTATTGATACATATTGCCACATTGTATTTCAGAAAAATTGTACCAGTTTATCTTCCGTGAGGAATGCTGTGAGTGCTTGCCTCAGTGTCCTACACCTTCACTAGCATTCAGCATTCTTTTCTTTCTTTTGAGACAGGGTCTCACTCTGTTGCCCAGGCTGGAGTGCAGTGGCAGGAACGCAGCTCACTGCAGCCTCAATCTCCCACCTCCCTGGGCTCGTGTGATCCTCTGACCTAAGCCTCCCAACTAGCTGGGACTATAGGTGCACGCCATCACTGGCAAATTTTTGTATTTTTTTGTAGAGACAAGGTCTCACTGTGTTGCCCAGGCTGGTCTTAAACTCCTAGGCTCAAGCAATCCTCTGGCCTAGGCCTCCCACCGTGCTGGGGTTTCACGTGTGAGCCCCCGCGCCCAGTCTAGCATTCTCATCTGTAAGAGAAGTGCCATCTGGATGTGTGGTCTTTCATTTCACATGCCTGGTAGTCATTTGTATTTCTAGAAGAAACAGTGATTTAAATGCCTCATGGGGATTCCGCTCTGTGTTTTGTAGCCACCCATACACCACCCTATCTGAATCCCTACCCCATGTCTGCCTGGCATTGGGACAGGCTCCCCGAGCCAGCCTCAAGTGGCTCACCCACGCTGGCTGTCAGGATACATGGGGTGGCACCTCCCGCCCCAGCAGGTAATGAAAGCTGCTGGAAGCCACCAGGCTGAATCTTCCAGGGTAGAGGGAGGCAAATGCTGATGCAGATACAGTGAACTGAGGCTGGGTGTGGTGGCTCATGCCTGTAATCCCAGCACCTTGGGAGGCCAAGGCGGACAGGTCGCTTGAGCCCAGGAATTTGAGATCAGCGTGGCCAACATGGTGAAACCCTGTCTGTACTAAATAAATAAATAAATAAATAAATAAAAGTTTGCCAGGTGTGGTGGTGCACGCCTGTAATCCCAGCTATTCTGGAGGGTAAGGCAAGAGGATCACCTGAACCCGGGAGGCAGAGTTTGCAGTGAGCCAAGATCATGCCACACTGCACTCCAGCCCAAGCAACAAAGCAAAACCCTGTCTAAAATAAATAAATAAATTGTAAAAAGTGAATTTAAAGCCAAAAGTGGTTTCCCCTCCGATTTTCTGATGATTTAGACACACATTGCCTGGTCACCTTTTGCTTAAGTATAAACTCAAAAAGGACGAGAAATGTATACTTCATGAGCCAATCAAGTGAGGACCTGTCTCTTCATCTTAATAGGAGACTAAGGCTTGAACAGGCAAATGAGGTCTCCAGGATCACTCTGGGTAAGAGGTGGAGCTGGGATTTGAACCCAGGTCTGTGGGTGACAGGGCCCAGGCTCTGATATTTCATATTAGGGCCAGCCAGGGGTAGCTGGGGGACAACTGCAACCTCAGGGTGTCCCCAGAGTAGACGACTCACCTGTGAGCATCAGCGATGACACTTTCTTACCAGCAAGTGAACCACCATGAACTGCGGTGCCGGGCCTTGACTTGGGACCCAGATATGCTGGAAACTCCCGCCATAGGATTCAGGAACATTCCGAGCAACATTTGCTTTGAGCCCCAGAATAGAAAGTCCTAGCCAAAAAAGGATAATTGCTCAGTGACATGAGAACTGAAACTTTGGGGAGTTCGAGTCAGGGTGTATTTTTCATGACTATTTTGGGTCCTTCAGTCAGTTCTATGTTCTGTTGGGCAGAAGAATGTCTGTACTCCGAGGGGAATTTTTTTTTATCACATCCTCACTGACGGAGCTCACAACATTTATTGAAGGTTTCAGCTGTCACTTCTGTATAAATAAACAGGATGAAGTGGGCAGCCGACAGCACATTAGAGATATTTTTAGACGTGGGTGGCGCTGCAATCCAGAAGGCTAACGTATCAAGGAGAGAGTGCCTGGTCCCAGAATAGCCCACCCACACACGGCCCTATCTGCCTCAGCGTGGCCTCAGTGTGGGTTCTGTGGTGGCGTGGCTTCCTGCATCCGCTCCTTCCTGTTCTGTTTGGCCAGTGCAGAGATGGCAATAGCTCCTCCGAAAAATGCCACAGCTCCGCGCCTCAGAGGACGGGGGGCAGTGTTCAGGATCATGTATCACTGATCTGCAGAACACCAAAACCTAAACTGCCTGTGGGTTTGGAGGGTCTGAGATACGGGACAGGATCATCATTCAAAGCAGCATTCACTGGGCAGATGCAGTGACTCACGCCTGTAATCCCAGCAGTTTGGGAGGCCAAGGCAGGTGGATCACCTGAGGTCAGGAGTTCGAGACCAGCCTGGCCAACATAGTGAAACCCCGTCTCTACTAAATATACAAAAATTAGCCAGGTGTGGTGGACCGTGTCTGTAGTCCCAGCTACTCTAGAGGCTGAGGCAGGAGAATCGCTTGAACCAGGGAGGCGGAGGTTGCAGTGAGCTGAGATTACACCATTGCACTCCAGCCTAGATGAGAGAGTGAGACTTGGTCAAAAAAAAAGAGGCAGCATTCTCACTGTTTAGCCCTGTAGCTGAGAAGCCTAGACTTGGTTTTCAGCAACAATAACACGTCTAACATTTACCGTGGACCAGCCACATAACATGTACTCATTCGTTTTTTTCCCCACGATGAGACACAGACTGTCACAACTTCCTGCGGCTTTTTCCACTTCTGTTTTCTTCTTGAAACATGAGTCCTTGCTCACCTGGAAAGACCACATACCCCAGTGCCCACAGGCAGGGCACACCCTCTGCTGCCTGTCCCTCCTCATGCCTCATCTACTAGGCCTCTTGCATGGGCTGCGGGAGGCGCTGTGCACTCAGGGCAGTGATCTAGAGGGCGGCCAGGGAGGAAAAACAGTGACCGTATGATAGGGGCTGGGGTAGAGGGCGCTGGGATGCTGGAGAGGCCCCTACTTTTTCTGTATAGCCTCTTAAAGCCCCCGAGGGTCTCCTCACATTTGATTTTTGACCTCTGATCCATTTACTCACTTTCTAGATTAAGTATAAGGAAAAGTATCCTTCTATTATCTTCATTTTCACTGTTTTTGGAGCCCGTCATCTATTCACATGGATCTCAAATTCTTTCTTATGACTGAAGAACTTTCTTTGACATTTCTTGTAGCACAGGTCTGCTGGCAATGAATTCTGTCAGCTTCTTTTTTCTCAAAAGGTTCTTATATCAACCTCTTATTTTTTTGTTTTTTGGGTTTTTTTTTTTTTTTTGGTTTTCTTCAAGACAGAGTCTTGCTCTGTCACCCAGGCTGGAGTGTAATGGCCTGATCTCAACTCACTGCAACCTCCGCCTCCCAGGTTCAAGTAATTCTCCTGCCTCAGCCTTCTGAGTAGCTGGGATTACAGGTGTCCGCCACCACACCCAGCTGATTTTTGTATTTTTAGTAGAGGCGAGGTTTCACCATGTTAGCCAGGCTGGTCTCTAACTCCTGACCTCAAGTGATCCGCTTGCCTCGGCCTCCCAAAGTGCTGGAATTACAGGTGTGAGCCAATGTGCCCAGCCTCAACCTCATTTTCAAAAGGTATTTTTTTCTAGGTATAGAATTCCTAGAATATAGAAAATTCCTAGGTGTAGAAAACATTCTAAGAATGTGTTTCCCCTCCCCCCAACCCCTAATACTTTCAAGATGTTGCCCATTGTCTTCCCGCATGACAAGCCTCTGATAAGAAATTAAGAAATCTGCTACAACTCACTGTTCTTCTGTATGCCTTTTTTCCTCTGACTTCAAGATTTCTTCCTTTTTCTTTGGTGTTCATTAGTTGGACTTTGATGTGCCTATGTGGTTGTTTGCTATTGTAGCTGCTTTGTTTTCTGTCCTGTTTTAGATTCTCCAGGCTTCTTGGATCTGCAATTTTATGTCTTTCATCATTTTTTTAAAAGCGTCAGCCATTACCTCTTCAAATATTTCTTCTCCATTCCCTCTCCTCCTTCTGGGACTCCCACATTATGAGTTGAAGTTGATGTCATTTACAGGATTGTCATGTTACACAGGTCCTGGATGCTCTAGTCTTCCCCCACTTTTTTTTTCTCTTTGTGTTTCAGTTTGGTTAATTTCTACTGACATATCTTCAATTTCTCTCTTTCCTCAGTTTTCTTGTCTGCTGATGGGCCCATTGAAGGAATTCTCTCTGATGCCATGTCTTTTTATTTCTAGCAACTGTCTTTGACTTTGAGTTTCCACTTCTCTGCTTAAATTCTCCATCTGTTCATGCATATTGTCTACCCTTTCCACTAGACCCATTATCACTAGCCATTCTAACATACCTGTCTGACATCTAGGTCATCTCTGAGTCTAATTCCATTCATTGTTTTGCCTCTTGGCAATGGACTGGTTGTTTTTGTTACTTCTGAACAAAAATATATATATAATTTTTATTGAATACTGAACATGCATGTATAGAACAGAGGTGACTACAGTCAATAGTATTTACAGGTGGAAATGGGTAAGCCTCTTCTGTCAGACTGTTAGTGTGGGATTTGAGTCAATCTTGTTAGGAATTGAACTGGGTTTGGGATTCGTCGTTGTTATGGTTATCTTCAATGTACCATAGGCCTCAAGTACCTCTAGCAATGAGCTGCCATTGCCTTGTGCCCAGGGTTGGGACTAGGGCACTGGAGGAGATTTCTCAGTGTGGTGCTTTCAGCTTTGCTTTCAGCTTTCTCTTGCCTGCCTGTGCTGCAGCGTGGATCTCGCCCCACTTTCTCTTGGCAGTAGACAGGTACTGCTTGTTATTCTACACCAAGGTTATGTTCAAAGGCTCGGGGAGGGTTCTCTGTGTCCTGATCCAGCCTCAGTTTAGACAGGCCCTTCCCTGTGCCTTTTGCCTCAGAATTCCTACCCCTTTTTCCTGTGGCAGACAAACTCTGCTGGGGTCTTGGGTGCGACTGTCCTGTCCCTTCCCCAGCGAGAAGAGATCACTGTTTTTTGTTGTTGTTGTTTTGAGACAGAGTCTTAGTCTTGCTCTGTCACCCAGGCTCAAGTGCCGTGACGTGATCTCAGCTCACTGCAACCTCCACCTCCTGGGTTCAAGCGATTCTCTTGCCTCAGTCTCCTGAGTAGCTGGGATTACAGGCACCCACCACTGCACCCAGCTAATTTTTGTATTTTTAGTACAGACAGGGTTTCACCATCTTGGCCAGGCTGGTCTCAAACTCCTGACCTTGTGATCCACTAGGCTCGGCCTCCCAAAGTGCTGGGATTACAGGCATAAGCCACCATGCCCAGCCAAGGCCTCTGTTTTGTATGGTGCAGGATCCTAGGCCAGGATAGTTTCCTGGTGCCCTTCCAAAGAAAAAGAGTTCCTTCCTGTCCTTCCACCAGCCATGGTGTGTCTTTGCCTGTGCCCTGGGGGTGACAGGCTGTGCTGTTCCTCCCTCAGCAGCCTAAGACATCTGCTTCCCAGGAGAGAAGCGTCTGGGATGGTGGAAAGGGCTTTGAGCCTGTTCCTACCCTGGCTGCAGCCCTGTGGCACAACTGCCACGGCAAGCCTGGCATCACACTGGCATCGTGGATACGGACGTGAAGGGGACTTGACAACTGCCCTAGAGGCACTCAGGCTGCCCCTATGGGGCAAGGGCTCATTCAAGGCTTACTGGCTTATGGATGCCCACTGTGGCCTCAACCCCCAGTGAGTGCGACTTGGACCCAGACAAGGAAGTGTTCAAGCTGTGGCCAGATTTGGCCACCAAGGGCGAGGGACAGTGGTGAGGTGTGAGACCTGTGCAGTCACACCCTGGCCCTCTCACCCGGAAGCCCTCCAGCCTTCCCAAACCTCTGTTTCCCTGTCTATAAAACGATGGGTAATAGCGGTCTCCAAGCGTGAGCAAGATCACACACAGGCCCTGCTGAGCCTGTGCCTATCATGCAGGGGCACCCAGTGGATCTTCATGATAACAGCAGTTATCATGGAATGGTGACAACAGTGAATGCCACCAAGACCCCTCAGGCAGTCAGTCCCTGAGAACAGGCTCTGAGCCCCATGCAATACCAGAGGTGCTTTTCTTCCTGAGTCTCAGGGCTGTTCTGTGAAGCAGGAGGTTGAGGGTTGGGGGAAATGCAGGGTTGGAGGCAGAAGGATCCGGTGTGGTCTGGGTTCTACCCATGGCCAGTGCAGTCTCAGAGCCTCAGTTTCCTCTGCTGGAAGAGGCACTTGGCACCCACGTCCTGGGTTGGAAGATGACACGGAAGAGCCCTGATGGCTGGATCCACTTGGGTTTTGTCCACTTCATTTCAAAGGGCAGCCTGTGGCCTACAAACCCCTGTCTATGGAAAAAGTTGTTCAGAAACAGATGGCATTTGCTCTCCCCAGAGAACCCTGGGGGAGCAGAGTCCTGAGAGCACCTAAGGGGCAGGGTGGGAATGAGCTCATCTGCTGCGACTTCGAGGGTTAGATTTCCTGGAGCAGAGGGGACTCCGTGATGGCTGCTCTCCAAGCCAAGCCCAAGGAGCACCCCAATGGCACACCCTCTGCCCGTGCTGCCCAGGCCCGTAGCTCAGCACAGCCACCTCCACTCCTTTCCCTCTAGCCTGGTGGCAGCCATACCTGTGGGCAAAGGCACCTGCAGCCATGGCAGGATAGGGTCAGGGGCCCTGTGGTGAAGTCCACACACACAGTCACACACACAGAATAACACAGTCACACCCGCACAGTCACACACACAGAATAACACAGTCACACCTGCACACACAGGTTCACACACAGAATAACACAGTTACACCCACACACAGGTACACAGAATAACACAGTCACACCACATACAAATAACAACAGTTACATGTACGGGGACACACACAGAGGATAACACAGTCACAAACCCACAGAAAATAACAAGTTACACTCACAGGGACACACACACACACAGAATAACACAGTCACACACACAGAATAGCACAGTAACAGTTACACAGAATAAGTGTTACACAGTCACACACAGAATAACACACACAATCACACACAGAGAATAACACAGTCACAGTCACACAGAATAACAGTGTTGCACAGTCACACATAGAATGTCTCACACACACACAGAATAACAGTCACACACAGAGAATAACAGTCACACCCACAGTCACACACAGGATAACACAGTTATATATACATATAGTCACACAATAACACACAGAATTACAGTCACATGCAGAGAATAACAGTTACACACAGTCACACAGAACACAGTCACACAGTTACACACAGAATAACAGTCACACAGAATAGCACGGCTATTCACACACAGTCACACACAGGGAATAACAGTCACAGAATAACAGTAACACACAGTCACACACAGAAAATAGTCACACACAGTCACACAGAAAATAACAGTCACACACAATGTCACACAGTCACAAAGAGAATAACAGTCACACACAGTCACACACAGAATAACGCAGCTACACACAATCACAGAGAATAACAGTCACACGCAGATAATAACAGTTACACAGTCACATAGTCACAGAGAATAACAGTAACACAGTCACACAGAAAATAGTCACACACATAGAGTCACATATAGAATATAACAGTCACACAGAGACAGTGTCACACAGAGTCACAAATAGAATAACAGTCACACACAGTCATACACAGAATAATACAGTTACACAGTCACAGAGAATAAGTCACACAGTCACACACAGAATAACAGTCACACACAGAGAATAGTCACACACAGAATAACAGTCACACAGAATAACACCGTCACACAGTGAATAACAGTCACACACAGTCACACAGAATAACACTGTCACACAGTGAATAACTGTCACACACACAGTCACACAGAATAACACTGTCACAAAGTGAATAACAGTCATACAGTCACACAGAGAATAACACTGTCATACAGTGAATAACAGTCACACAGTCACACACAGAGAATAACAGTTACACATAGTCACACACAGTCACACACAAAGAATAACGATTACAGTCACATACAGAATAACAGTCACACACAGACGCAACACCAGCCTGTGACCTTGCCCGGGGTGGCAGAAGGAGCTGGTGGCGGAGGATTTGGTGGCCGAGGTGCAGGCCTCATTGGCCACCCACCCTGGGTCATCCTTCCGGTGCAGACAGAGCTGTGAGAGGCCCCACAGCCACGCCAGGGCTTCCTGCACCACGGGCCGCCATGCAGGTTGCCTGGGAGTCCCCCTGGAGCCATTGGGGCCCTGCCCTCCTGGATCCAGGGCCACTGCCTCAGTGCCAGGGCTTTTCCAAGCCAAGCTCCAGGGCCGCGTGAGGGGCCACAGTGCAGCGCCCCTGGCTGGGGTCCCGCGTTGGTTCCCCTGCCTGCCCAGGGTCTCACCACCTCCTCTTCCATCCACAGGAGCTACAGGGAGCTGGCTGACTGCACCTGGCACATGGCGGAGAAGCTAGGCTGCTTCTGGCCCAACGCAGAGGTGGACAGGTTCTTCCTGGCAGTGCACGGGCACTACTTCAGGGCCTGCCCCATCTCAGGCAGGGCCGTGCGGGACCCGCCTGGCAGCGTCCTCTATCCCTTCATCGTGGTCCCTATCACGGTGACCCTGCTGGTGACGGCACTGGTGGTCTGGCAGAGCAAGCACACAGAGGGCATCGTGTAGGCAGGGCCCAGGCTGCCGTGCACCCAGGCTGCAGGGTGAGGCCAGGCAGGCCTGGGTGGGGGCAGCTTCTGGAGCCTTGGGACAGAGCAGGCCCGCAATACCCCCCCTTCTTCCAACCAAGAAGAGCTCACAGGAGTCCAAAGTAGTCGAGGCTCTGGCATTAACCTGGAAGCCCCCCCTGGCTGGAGGCCACCTCCACCCTAGGAAGGGGGCAGGGACGTGACTCCAACTTACCTCTGGAAAGGGTCCCAGCCCAGGCTGCTTACCCCATAGCCACATTTGTGGATGAGTGGTTTGTGATTAAAAGGATGTTCTTGAACTTGGAAAGAGTCATTACCTCTGAGTACCCATCACTGGGAGAAGGGTGGAAACCCAGGCCCTGTGGACTCTCTTTTCTCTGACAGGAGGAATCAGGGGCCTTTGCTCGGGGGTGACATTGGAGCCAGTGCTGAGTGCACTGAGGTGCTCCTGGGGATTCTGGGGCCCTTGCTGCCCCCGGCGACACAGAATAATACAGTCACACCCACACACACAGTCACACACACAGAGTAACAGTCACACCCGCA
>NW_022325627.1:0-41146 GCF_002776525.5 Piliocolobus tephrosceles | reverse complement strand
TGCGGGTGTGACTGTTACTCTGTGTGTGTGACTGTGTGTGTGGGTGTGACTGTATTATTCTGTGTCGCCGGGGGCAGCAAGGGCCCCAGAATCCCCAGGAGCACCTCAGTGCACTCAGCACTGGCTCCAATGTCACCCCCGAGCAAAGGCCCCTGATTCCTCCTGTCAGAGAAAAGAGAGTCCACAGGGCCTGGGTTTCCACCCTTCTCCCAGTGATGGGTACTCAGAGGTAATGACTCTTTCCAAGTTCAAGAACATCCTTTTAATCACAAACCACTCATCCACAAATGTGGCTATGGGGTAAGCAGCCTGGGCTGGGACCCTTTCCAGAGGTAAGTTGGAGTCACGTCCCTGCCCCCTTCCTAGGGTGGAGGTGGCCTCCAGCCAGGGGGGGCTTCCAGGTTAATGCCAGAGCCTCGACTACTTTGGACTCCTGTGAGCTCTTCTTGGTTGGAAGAAGGGGGGGTATTGCGGGCCTGCTCTGTCCCAAGGCTCCAGAAGCTGCCCCCGCCCAGGCCTGCCTGGCCTCACCCTGCAGCCTGGGTGCACGGCAGCCTGGGCCCTGCCTACACGATGCCCTCTGTGTGCTTGCTCTGCCAGACCACCAGTGCCGTCACCAGCAGGGTCACCGTGATAGGGACCACGATGAAGGGATAGAGGACGCTGCCAGGCGGGTCCCGCACGGCCCTGCCTGAGATGGGGCAGGCCCTGAAGTAGTGCCCGTGCACTGCCAGGAAGAACCTGTCCACCTCTGCGTTGGGCCAGAAGCAGCCTAGCTTCTCCGCCATGTGCCAGGTGCAGTCAGCCAGCTCCCTGTAGCTCCTGTGGATGGAAGAGGAGGTGGTGAGACCCTGGGCAGGCAGGGGAACCAACGCGGGACCCCAGCCAGGGGCGCTGCACTGTGGCCCCTCACGCGGCCCTGGAGCTTGGCTTGGAAAAGCCCTGGCACTGAGGCAGTGGCCCTGGATCCAGGAGGGCAGGGCCCCAATGGCTCCAGGGGGACTCCCAGGCAACCTGCATGGCGGCCCGTGGTGCAGGAAGCCCTGGCATGGCTGTGGGGCCTCTCACAGCTCTGTCTGCACCGGAAGGACGACCCAGGGTGGGTGGCCAATGAGGCCTGCACCTCGGCCACCAAATCCTCCGCCACCAGCTCCTTCTGCCACCCCGGGCAAGGTCACAGGCTGGTGTTGCGTCTGTGTGTGACTGTTATTCTGTATGTGACTGTAATCGTTATTCTTTGTGTGTGACTGTGTGTGACTATGTGTAACTGTTATTCTCTGTGTGTGACTGTGTGACTGTTATTCACTGTATGACAGTGTTATTCTCTGTGTGACTGTATGACTGTTATTCACTTTGTGACAGTGTTATTCTGTGTGACTGTGTGTGTGACAGTTATTCACTGTGTGACAGTGTTATTCTGTGTGACTGTGTGTGACTGTTATTCACTGTGTGACGGTGTTATTCTGTGTGACTGTTATTCTGTGTGTGACTATTCTCTGTGTGTGACTGTTATTCTGTGTGTGACTGTGTAACTGTATTATTCTGTGTATGACTGTGTGTGACTGTTATTCTATTTGTGACTCTGTGTGACACTGTCTCTGTGTGACTGTTATATTCTATATGTGACTCTATGTGTGTGACTATTTTCTGTGTGACTGTGTTACTGTTATTCTCTGTGACTATGTGACTGTGTAACTGTTATTATCTGCGTGTGACTGTTATTCTCTGTGATTGTGTGTAGCTGCGTTATTCTGTGTGTGACTGTGTGTGACTGTTATTCTCTTTGTGACTGTGTGACATTGTGTGTGACTGTTATTTTCTGTGTGACTGTGTGTGACTATTTTCTGTGTGTGACTGTGTGTTACTGTTATTCTGTGACTGTTATTCCCTGTGTGTGACTGTGTGTGAATAGCCGTGCTATTCTGTGTGACTGTTATTCTGTGTGTAACTGTGTGACTGTGTTCTGTGTGACTGTGTGTAACTGTTATTCTCTGCATGTGACTGTAATTCTGTGTGTTATTGTGTGACTATATGTATATATAACTGTGTTATCCTGTGTGTGACTGTGGGTGTGACTGTTATTCTCTGTGTGTGACTGTTATTCTGTGTGTGTGTGAGACATTCTATGTGTGACTGTGCAACACTGTTATTCTGTGTGACTGTGACTGTGTTATTCTCTGTGTGTGATTGTGTGTGTTATTCTGTGTGTGACTGTGTAACACTTATTCTGTGTAACTGTTACTGTGCTATTCTGTGTGTGTGACTGTGTTATTCTGTGTGTGTGTGTGTCCCTGTGAGTGTAACTTGTTATTTTCTGTGGGTTTGTGACTGTGTTATCCTCTGTGTGTGTCCCCGTACATGTAACTGTTGTTATTTGTATGTGGTGTGACTGTGTTATTCTGTGTACCTGTGTGTGGGTGTAACTGTGTTATTCTGTGTGTGAACCTGTGTGTGCAGGTGTGACTGTGTTATTCTGTGTGTGTGACTGTGCGGGTGTGACTGTGTTATTCTGTGTGTGTGACTGTGTGTGTGGACTTCACCACAGGGCCCCTGACCCTATCCTGCCATGGCTGCAGGTGCCTTTGCCCACAGGTATGGCTGCCACCAGGCTAGAGGGAAAGGAGTGGAGGTGGCTGTGCTGAGCTACGGGCCTGGGCAGCACGGGCAGAGGGTGTGCCATTGGGGTGCTCCTTGGGCTTGGCTTGGAGAGCAGCCATCACGGAGTCCCCTCTGCTCCAGGAAATCTAACCCTCGAAGTCGCAGCAGATGAGCTCATTCCCACCCTGCCCCTTAGGTGCTCTCAGGACTCTGCTCCCCCAGGGTTCTCTGGGGAGAGCAAATGCCATCTGTTTCTGAACAACTTTTTCCATAGACAGGGGTTTGTAGGCCACAGGCTGCCCTTTGAAATGAAGTGGACAAAACCCAAGTGGATCCAGCCATCAGTGCTCTTCCGTGTCATCTTCCAACCCAGGACGTGGGTGCCAAGTGCCTCTTCCAGCAGAGGAAACTGAGGCTCTGAGACTGCACTGGCCATGGGTAGAACCCAGACCACACCGGATCCTTCTGCCTCCAACCCTGCATTTCCCCCAACCCTCAACCTCCTGCTTCACAGAACAGCCCTGAGACTCAGGAAGAAAAGCACCTCTGGTATTGCATGGGGCTCAGAGCCTGTTCTCAGGGACTGACTGCCTGAGGGGTCTTGGTGGCATTCACTGTTGTCACCATTCCATGATAACTGCTGTTTTATAGACAGGGAAACAGAGGTTTCCTGTTTTATCGTTTTATAGACAGGGAAACAGAGGTTTGGGAAGGCTGGAGGGCTTCCGGGTGAGAGGGCCAGGGTGTGACTGCACAGGTCTCACACCTCACCACTGTCCCTCGCCCTTGGTGGCCAAATCTGGCCACAGCTTGAACACTTCCTTGTCTGGGTCCAAGTCGCACTCACTGGGGGTTGAGGCCACAGTGGGCATCCATAAGCCAGTAAGCCTTGAATGAGCCCTTGCCCCATAGGGGCAGCCTGAGTGCCTCTAGGGCAGTTGTCAAGTCCCCTTCACCTCCGTATCCACGATGCCAGTGTGATGCCAGGCTTGCCGTGGCAGTTGTGCCACAGGGCTGCAGCCAGGGTAGGAACAGGCTCAAAGCCCTTTCCACCATCCCAGACGCTTCTCTCCTGGGAAGCAGATGTCTTAGGCTGCTGAGGGAGGAACAGCACAGCCTGTCACCCCCAGGGCACAGGCAAAGACACACCATGGCTGGTGGAAGGACAGGAAGGAACTCTTTTTCTTTGGAAGGGCACCAGGAAACTATCCTGGCCTAGGATCCTGCACCATACAAAACAGAGGCCTTGGCTGGGCATGGTGGCTTATGCCTGTAATCCCAGCACTTTGGGAGGCCGAGCCTAGTGGATCACAAGGTCAGGAGTTTGAGACCAGCCTGGCCAAGATGGTGAAACCCTGTCTGTACTAAAAATACAAAAATTAGCTGGGTGCAGTGGTGGGTGCCTGTAATCCCAGCTACTCAGGAGACTGAGGCAAGAGAATCGCTTGAACCCAGGAGGTGGAGGTTGCAGTGAGCTGAGATCACGTCACGGCACTTGAGCCTGGGTGACAGAGCAAGACTAAGACTCTGTCTCAAAACAACAACAACAAAAAACAGTGATCTCTTCTCGCTGGGGAAGGGACAGGACAGTCGCACCCAAGACCCCAGCAGAGTTTGTCTGCCACAGGAAAAAGGGGTAGGAATTCTGAGGCAAAAGGCACAGGGAAGGGCCTGTCTAAACTGAGGCTGGATCAGGACACAGAGAACCCTCCCCGAGCCTTTGAACATAACCTTGGTGTAGAATAACAAGCAGTACCTGTCTACTGCCAAGAGAAAGTGGGGCGAGATCCACGCTGCAGCACAGGCAGGCAAGAGAAAGCTGAAAGCAAAGCTGAAAGCACCACACTGAGAAATCTCCTCCAGTGCCCTAGTGCCAACCCTGGGCACAAGGCAATGGCAGCTCATTGCTAGAGGTACTTGAGGCCTATGGTACATTGAAGATAACCATAACAACGACGAATCCCAAACCCAGTTCAATTCCTAACAAGATTGACTCAAATCCCACACTAACAGTCTGACAGAAGAGGCTTACCCATTTCCACCTGTAAATACTATTGACTGTAGTCACCTCTGTTCTATACATGCATGTTCAGTATTCAATAAAAATTATATATATATTTTTGTTCAGAAGTAACAAAAACAACCAATCCATTGCCAAGAGGCAAAACAATGAATGGAATTAGACTCAGAGATGACCTAGATGTCAGACAGGTATGTTAGAATGGCTAGTGATAATGGGTCTAGTGGAAAGGGTAGACAATATGCATGAACAGATGGAGAATTTAAGCAGAGAAGTGGAAACTCAAAGTCAAAGACAGTTGCTAGAAATAAAAAGACATGGCATCAGAGAGAATTCCTTCAATGGGCCCATCAGCAGACAAGAAAACTGAGGAAAGAGAGAAATTGAAGATATGTCAGTAGAAATTAACCAAACTGAAACACAAAGAGAAAAAAAAAGTGGGGGAAGACTAGAGCATCCAGGACCTGTGTAACATGACAATCCTGTAAATGACATCAACTTCAACTCATAATGTGGGAGTCCCAGAAGGAGGAGAGGGAATGGAGAAGAAATATTTGAAGAGGTAATGGCTGACGCTTTTAAAAAAATGATGAAAGACATAAAATTGCAGATCCAAGAAGCCTGGAGAATCTAAAACAGGACAGAAAACAAAGCAGCTACAATAGCAAACAACCACATAGACACATCAAAGTCCAACTAATGAACACCAAAGAAAAAGGAAGAAATCTTGAAGTCAGAGGAAAAAAGGCATACAGAAGAACAGTGAGTTGTAGCAGATTTCTTAATTTCTTATCAGAGGCTTGTCATGCGGGAAGACAATGGGCAACATCTTGAAAGTATTAGGGGTTGGGGGGAGGGGAAACACATTCTTAGAATGTTTTCTACACCTAGGAATTTTCTATATTCTAGGAATTCTATACCTAGAAAAAAATACCTTTTGAAAATGAGGTTGAGGCTGGGCACATTGGCTCACACCTGTAATTCCAGCACTTTGGGAGGCCGAGGCAAGCGGATCACTTGAGGTCAGGAGTTAGAGACCAGCCTGGCTAACATGGTGAAACCTCGCCTCTACTAAAAATACAAAAATCAGCTGGGCGTGGTGGCGGACACCTGTAATCCCAGCTACTCAGAAGGCTGAGGCAGGAGAATTACTTGAACCTGGGAGGCGGAGGTTGCAGTGAGTTGAGATCAGGCCATTACACTCCAGCCTGGGTGACAGAGCAAGACTCTGTCTTGAAGAAAACCAAAAAAAAAAAAAAAACCCAAAAAACAAAAAAATAAGAGGTTGATATAAGAACCTTTTGAGAAAAAAGAAGCTGACAGAATTCATTGCCAGCAGACCTGTGCTACAAGAAATGTCAAAGAAAGTTCTTCAGTCATAAGAAAGAATTTGAGATCCATGTGAATAGATGACGGGCTCCAAAAACAGTGAAAATGAAGATAATAGAAGGATACTTTTCCTTATACTTAATCTAGAAAGTGAGTAAATGGATCAGAGGTCAAAAATCAAATGTGAGGAGACCCTCGGGGGCTTTAAGAGGCTATACAGAAAAAGTAGGGGCCTCTCCAGCATCCCAGCGCCCTCTACCCCAGCCCCTATCATACGGTCACTGTTTTTCCTCCCTGGCCGCCCTCTAGATCACTGCCCTGAGTGCACAGCGCCTCCCGCAGCCCATGCAAGAGGCCTAGTAGATGAGGCATGAGGAGGGACAGGCAGCAGAGGGTGTGCCCTGCCTGTGGGCACTGGGGTATGTGGTCTTTCCAGGTGAGCAAGGACTCATGTTTCAAGAAGAAAACAGAAGTGGAAAAAGCCGCAGGAAGTTGTGACAGTCTGTGTCTCATCGTGGGGAAAAAAACGAATGAGTACATGTTATGTGGCTGGTCCACGGTAAATGTTAGACGTGCTATTGTTGCTGAAAACCAAGTCTAGGCTTCTCAGCTACAGGGCTAAACAGTGAGAATGCTGCCTCTTTTTTTTTGACCAAGTCTCGCTCTCTCATCTAGGCTGGAGTGCAATGGTGTAATCTCAGCTCACTGCAACCTCCGCCTCCCTGGTTCAAGCGATTCTCCTGCCTCAGCCTCTAGAGTAGCTGGGACTACAGACACGGTCCACCACACCTGGCTAATTTTTGTATATTTAGTAGAGACGGGGTTTCACTATGTTGGCCAGGCTGGTCTCGAACTCCTGACCTCAGGTGATCCACCTGCCTTGGCCTCCCAAACTGCTGGGATTACAGGCGTGAGTCACTGCATCTGCCCAGTGAATGCTGCTTTGAATGATGATCCTGTCCCGTATCTCAGACCCTCCAAACCCACAGGCAGTTTAGGTTTTGGTGTTCTGCAGATCAGTGATACATGATCCTGAACACTGCCCCCCGTCCTCTGAGGCGCGGAGCTGTGGCATTTTTCGGAGGAGCTATTGCCATCTCTGCACTGGCCAAACAGAACAGGAAGGAGCGGATGCAGGAAGCCACGCCACCACAGAACCCACACTGAGGCCACGCTGAGGCAGATAGGGCCGTGTGTGGGTGGGCTATTCTGGGACCAGGCACTCTCTCCTTGATACGTTAGCCTTCTGGATTGCAGCGCCACCCACGTCTAAAAATATCTCTAATGTGCTGTCGGCTGCCCACTTCATCCTGTTTATTTATACAGAAGTGACAGCTGAAACCTTCAATAAATGTTGTGAGCTCCGTCAGTGAGGATGTGATAAAAAAAAATTCCCCTCGGAGTACAGACATTCTTCTGCCCAACAGAACATAGAACTGACTGAAGGACCCAAAATAGTCATGAAAAATACACCCTGACTCGAACTCCCCAAAGTTTCAGTTCTCATGTCACTGAGCAATTATCCTTTTTTGGCTAGGACTTTCTATTCTGGGGCTCAAAGCAAACGTTGCTCGGAATGTTCCTGAATCCTATGGCGGGAGTTTCCAGCATATCTGGGTCCCAAGTCAAGGCCCGGCACCGCAGTTCATGGTGGTTCACTTGCTGGTAAGAAAGTGTCATCGCTGATGCTCACAGGTGAGTCGTCTACTCTGGGGACACCCTGAGGTTGCAGTTGTCCCCCAGCTACCCCTGGCTGGCCCTAATATGAAATATCAGAGCCTGGGCCCTGTCACCCACAGACCTGGGTTCAAATCCCAGCTCCACCTCTTACCCAGAGTGATCCTGGAGACCTCATTTGCCTGTTCAAGCCTTAGTCTCCTATTAAGATGAAGAGACAGGTCCTCACTTGATTGGCTCATGAAGTATACATTTCTTGTCCTTTTTGAGTTTATACTTAAGCAAAAGGTGACCAGGTAATGTGTGTCTAAATCATCAGAAAATCGGAGGGGAAACCACTTTTGGCTTTAAATTCACTTTTTTACAATTTATTTATTTATTTTAGACAGGGTTTTGCTTTGTTGCTTGGGCTGGAGTGCAGTGTGGCATGATCTTGGCTCACTGCAACCTCTGCCTCCCGGGTTCAGGTGATCCTCTTGCCTTACCCTCCAGAATAGCTGGGATTACAGGCGTGCACCACCACACCTGGCAAACTTTTATTTATTTATTTATTTATTTTATTTATTTATTTATTTATTTATTTATTTATTTATTTATTTATTTATTTAGTACAGACAGGGTTTCACCATGTTGGCCATGCTGATCTCAAATTCCTGGGCTCAAGCGACCTGTCCGCCTTGGCCTCCCAAGGTGCTGGGATTACAGGCATGAGCCACCACACCCAGCCTCAGTTCACTGTATCTGCATCAGCATTTGCCTCCCTCTACCCTGGAAGATTCAGCCTGGTGGCTTCCAGCAGCTTTCATTACCTGCTGGGGCGGGAGGTGCCACCCCATGTATCCTGACAGCCAGCGTGGGTGAGCCACTTGAGGCTGGCTCGGGGAGCCTGTCCCAATGCCAGGCAGACTTGGGGTAGGGATTCAGATAGGGTGGTGTATGGGTGGCTACAAAACACAGAGCGGAATCCCCATGAGGCATTTAAATCACTGTTTCTTCTAGAAATACAAATGACTACCAGGCATGTGAAATGAAAGACCACACATCCAGATGGCACTTCTCTTACAGATGAGAATGCTAGACTGGGCGCGGGGGCTCACACGTGAAACCCCAGCACGGTGGGAGGCCTAGGCCAGAGGATTGCTTGAGCCTAGGAGTTTAAGACCAGCCTGGGCAACACAGTGAGACCTTGTCTCTACAAAAAAATACAAAAATTTGCCAGTGATGGCGTGCACCTATAGTCCCAGCTAGTTGGGAGGCTTAGGTCAGAGGATCACACGAGCCCAGGGAGGTGGGAGATTGAGGCTGCAGTGAGCTGCGTTCCTGCCACTGCACTCCAGCCTGGGCAACAGAGTGAGACCCTGTCTCAAAAGAAAGAAAAGAATGCTGAATGCTAGTGAAGGTGTAGGACACTGAGGCAAGCACTCACAGCATTCCTCACGGAAGATAAACTGGTACAATTTTTCTGAAATACAATGTGGCAATACGTATCAATAATGTCAAACTCATAGATGCCTCTTGACCCCATAATTCCATTACTGGGGTTTATCCTAAATTAATAATGTGAAATATAGATAACAGTGATCTAATAAGGTGTCCACTGCAGATTTATAATTATGAAAAACAGCAAACAACAGGACAGTGGTCACAGAAATTATTTATGAGCGGCTCTGTTATGTAGCTGTTAAAATTATATTTAGGAAGAAAATTTTAAGATGTAGAAAAATATTTATGTTCTAAAGCTGGGCAAAAGAACAGCTCTCATGCCTGTGATCTGAGCACTTTGGGAGGCTGAGGCAGGAGGATCGCTTGAGGCCAGGAGTTCAAGACCAGCCTGGGCAACATAGTGAGACCCAGTCTCTCTGCTAAATAAATAAATAGTTTTAAAAAGCAGCAGCAGGTTAGACCAGATACCACAAACAGCCTGGACTGGGGTAAAATGGTCCACACGGGCAGGAGACACACCAGAACGTTACAGGAGTGATCCCCACCAGAATGGTGATAACACAAAGGACTTTTCTCTCAACTTGTTTGGATTTTCTGGGTTTTCCACCTTGAGCATACACACTTTTTATAATTACATTTAACAGCTCATTTTGGCAGGAAGGCTCACAGGAAACTAGATTTGACATCACTGCACGTGCAGCCACCGCACCTGATGTCTCGGGCAGTCTGGGTCTTCCCACCAGATGGCTCTGATATGCAGGTGGGGCTGGGACTCTCTGGTGACAGTGGCTCATGGGGCAGGCGTGCAGTGCAGACAGGCAGTGGGGACAGGACATTGGGCCTCTCCAGTCTCAGTGGCCTCCTGTGTGGAATTGGGGGCCCTGCGGGACCCAACTCTGAGGCAGGAAGGGGCCCTGTGGGAGGGTGAGTGGGGGTGCAGGGTGGGCCCTGGGGGCAGGACCCCACTTTCCTCCTTGCTCTGTCCCCCCCGCCACCCCCTCTGCAGAAACCTCTGCATCCTCCTGGTCCTCCTGTTGCTTATTCCATCTCCCTGTCCTTCTGGCCCCTCCTCTTCCTCCTGATCCCTCTCTCCTCCTGGCCCCTCCCTCCTCCTCCCAGCCCCTTCTTCTTCCTCCCAGCACCTCCTCCTTCTCCCGATCCCTCCCTCTTCCACCTCGTCCTTGCTCCAGGCCCCTCCTCATCCTCACTCCAGCCTTGCTCCGGGTGGCAGTGGGGCATCCTCACTGACTGAAGCCCCCTGCCCTTTCTAGCCCCGGGAGGAGAGGCATCCCCCGCAAAGCGCTCCTCCTCTCTTCGCCTTGGGCTGCACCTGTGAGCTCCCCATTCTCCCTCCTCCACCTGAAGCCTGGGCCGTTCACTTCTGGTTGTGAACACGTGTGATTGCCTATCCCCTGAGTTATCGCGGCTCCCCTTCCCTCAAGGGTGCCCTCCCCTCCTGAGGCCCCATCACTGCGCCCAGGATGGGGCAGAAGTGACTTGTCCTGGTGGATGGGTTATTACAACTCACATAGCAGCTTCCACCTTTCTGCAGTGAGTTTGTGGGGGCCTGGCATCTATGCACCCCTTCTTCTGCCTCCTCCAGTTTAGTCAGGGGCAGCCATCAAACCCCTCCACTGCCCTCCACTCTGCATGCTGGGCTTAGCCACAACGGGCTCTCCAGGCCACATCCCACACCCTGGCACCTGCCCCAACCCACCGTCCACACCTTCCCACCCCTGCTTCACGCCTTCAGGGCTCACCATTGCACCTGTCCCGGATTCAGAAGCCTCTGTGTGGGTTGCTCAACTGGGACCCCTCCCTCCTGCTGGCCACATTCTAGCCACACTCCCCGCTCACCTGGGTCCCCTCCCTCTTGCTAGCCACATTCTGGCCACAGTGGCCAGCATTCTGCCTCAGGGCCTTTGCACGTGCTGTTCCTTTTACCTGGAAAGTTCTTAGCCTCATCTTCACAGGGCCACCCTAGGCTCACCCTTCACTTAAATGTCATGTCCTCAAAGAGGCCTTTCTGGATGCTTCAATCATATTTGGCTCCCCCAGCAAAGTGGGGTTTTCCTTCCTAGATGTGCGTTACTTTGTGCCTGTCCATGGATTCATGTGATTATTGAATCACTGTTGGTCTCAACAACCAGACTGCAGATACCACCAGGGCAGGGAGGGTGAGAGCCAAAATCCCACTTACTCTGCTCACAGCGGCCACCTCCAAGGCAAAGTGAAACAAAGGCTAAAGGAAGACAGCGAGAGAGGGCTGTGCCCAGGAGACGCAGACAGAAGGTGAGCAGGGGTGCAGATCCATGGGGCTGTCAGGGATACTCCACCTAGAACAGTCTCAGCACCACGCCGCAGTGCACAGACGGCCGCAGCTGCCAGGAACGCAAGAACGTGGGGGACTTAAACACACCTCCCAAGGCTAGGTAGATAAACAGTAGCATAAAATGATTATGAAAAATAATGTTAATAAACTGATGCAGTGACTGATAAAGGTTCCATTCTACAGAGACTCAGCCAGCTTTTCAAAGGCCCCTGGGTCCGTAGTAGGCAGCAAAAAGAGACTCATCACATCCCCAGAGAATAAATCGTAAGTCAATATTCTTAGGCTACAATATTGAAAACTAAAAATTAGTTTTAAAAAAGGATATATTTAAAAAAACGGAATTCTTGAAAGATCATTCACATAATTTTGAAGTCATGCGAGAAGTTAAAAATTCAATTACAAAATATTAAGAAACAAGAATGGCAAAATACTATGTGTACAAATGAATGGAATGGGGCAAAAGTGGATTCTGAGAAAAATTAACAGTTGTAAATTATCTTCTTATTAAACAAAAATACATGAAAATAAACAAAATAAGTATCCAAAGCAAGATATTTTTTAAAAAGAATAAATCTCTCCAAATGGCAAATAATTTGTCCATCAATAATTATTAAAAGCTAATATTGGCCAGATGTAGTGGCTCACGCCTGTAATCCCAGCACTTGGCGGGGCCAAGGTGGGCAGATCACTTGAGGTCAGGAGTTCAAGACCAGCCGGGGCAGCATGGCGAAACCCCATCTCTGCTGAAAATACCAAAATTAGCCAGGCGTGCTGGCACACACCTGTAGTCCCAGTTACTTGGGTGGCTGAGGCACAAGAATCCCTTGAAGCCAGGAGCCAGAGGTTGCAGTGAGTCGAGATCGTGCCACTGCACTCCAGCCTGGGCAACAGAGTCAGACACTGTCCTAAAAAAACAAACAAACAAATAAAAAAATTAAAAAAAAAAGAAAAGAAAAGTTATAAGAGATTAATGTGTAAAAATAGTTTGTTAAAAATTGGAAAATCCTCTGTGAATTGGGATACTTTTTGGGAAATTATAAACTATCAAATATTGACTTAAAAAGGAGGAATTCCAAGAAGAAAAATGGAAAATGTTATTAAAGAATTGCTGTCTCAAAAGGCCCTAGATCCCACGCAGTTCTTTCAAATTCTTTTTTTTTTTTCTTTTTAATTGAGATAGGGTCTCACTATGTTGCTCTGGCTGGTCTCAAACTCTTGGACTCAAGTGATCCCACCTCAGCCTCCCAAAGTGCTGGGATTACAGGAGTGAGAGGCATGAGCCACTGCAAATTCTTAATGTGAAAGAAAAAGATGTGGAGCTTCCCAGTTCATTTAAAAAAGTTAAGAAACCCTGATCCCAGCCGGGCGCGGTGGCTCAAGCCTGTAATCCCAGCACTTTGGGAGGCCGAGACGGGTGGATCACGAGGTCAGGAGATCGAGACCATCCTGGCTAACACGGTGAAACCCCGTCTCTACTAAAAAATACAAAAAAAACTAGCCGGGCGAGGTGGCGGGCGCCTGTAGTCCCAGCTACTCGGGAGGCTGAGGCAGGAGAATGGCGGGAACCCGGGAGGCGGAGCTTGCAGTGAGCCGAGATCGCGCCACTGCACTCCAGCCTGGGCAACATAGTGAGACTTCGTCTCAAAAATAAATAAATAAATAAAAGAAACCCTAATCCCACGCCTCTTAAGATGGCATGACATGTGTCTCAGTGCATGCGCACATGGACAGAACAGATGCTCTTCACTTCCACCTATGTATTCAACTCCTCTATCCAACGCTAACAAATTTCATCTAGCCATATAGCATATTTTATTTAAAGGAGGGCTAATCTCAGGAATGCTTTAAACCTGTTACTACAAAATCACACTTTAATATACCATGGGAAAAAAACACACCATCATTTTCGTACACATTGAGAAGGCATTTGAGAAAACTCAACATTCGTTTCTGATTTTTTAAAAAAAGCCATAACCTTGGAAAC
This sequence comes from Piliocolobus tephrosceles, assembly GCF_002776525.5. Lineage (NCBI taxonomy): Eukaryota > Metazoa > Chordata > Mammalia > Primates > Cercopithecidae > Piliocolobus > Piliocolobus tephrosceles. The sequence goes on along the minus strand of NW_022325627.1, from coordinate 27,763 downwards.
ACAGAAAGAGACTATTTTCTTAATGTGATAAAAATCTCTCTCTCGGCCGGGCGCGGTGGCTCACGCCTGTAATCCCAGTACTTTGGGAGGCTGAGGCAGGAGGGTCACCTGAGGTCAGGAGTTTGCGACCAGCCTGGGCAACACGGTGAAACCCCGTCTCTACTAAAATACAAAAAATTAGCCGGGTGTGGAGGCGTGTGCCTACAGTCCCAGCTACTCGGAAGGCTGAGGCAGGAGAATTGCTTGAACCCGGGAGGCGGAGGTTGCAGTGAGCCGAGATCGCGCCACTGCACTCCAGCCTGGGCAATGGAGCGTGACCCTGTCTCAAAGAAAAAAAAACCTCTCTCTCAAAACAATAGGATGCATCCCATTTAGGACTGGAACGTGGGGCCATTTTCATGGCATCCAGCAACAGGCTTATTTTGCATTTAGGCGGCCGGGGCTGGCTTCTCCCTTGTGGTTTCTGCCTTTGGTGTCAGGGCTCCCACCCAAGATTCCGTGAATAGCGGGACCTTTCCAAAGCAGGGAGGGGCTAGCCACTTACTGCGCCACTTCCTCTGTGGACAGAGAGCCACGCTGTGGCCTGGCGTGCGTCAGGCGTGGGCAAGCGCGGGGCCGGCTTGTCTTTAAGAGGCCTCAGCCCAGGCCCTGGGGATATGAAAGCCCAAGTGCTGTAGCTTCCCATCTACGTCTGTGTGTGTGAGTAGGGCCTGGCTTCCTGTCACTTCTGCCCAGCACTGCCGGAGGCAGCAGAGAACTGGGCACCTTTTGTTTTTCTTGACACCGGGGAAATGTATAAGGAAGTCTTGTTAACTGTTTGATGAAAAACACTTCAGCACACTGTCGCTGGCCCGGGAAACGTGGGCTGGGCCAGCAGGCTCTGAGCCAGCTGTGCACACCTGGAACTCCTACTGGGTGAGTGGCTGCTCCCATACCCCTGGGACTTGCAGCACACGCCAGGAAAGGCAGTTATTGTCCTATCAAACCCTTCCTAAATCAGACTGGTCAGAGAGTACAGTCAAACTAGGAAAAGAGCCAAGCGTTACAAGTCCTATGTACCTGTACCGGCCCAGGGATGCCTACACATTTGACCTACCGCACTGCGGAGACAGGAATGCTTTGAAATAAGTGTCATCATTGCATGCAAATGAATATGTTAAACAGGAATTTTCCCCAGGTTCTGACTATGGTTTATCTATTTAAGTTGAATTAACAGGGACTTCTGACATCTTAGCAAAGCCATTTTCCCAAGAGCACAAGGGGAAATGCCAACTCCATTCCTCTCCAAAGAATTACAGCATCTGGCCAGGCATGGTGGTTCCGCCTGTAATCCCAGCGCTGTGGGAGGCTGAGGCGGGTGGATCACCTGAGGTCAGGAGTTCGAGACCAGTCTGGCCAACATGGTGAAACCCTGTCTCTATTAAAAATACAAAAATTAGCTGGGTGTGGTGGTGCACGCCTGTGGTCCCAGCTACTCAGGAGGCTGAGGCAAGAGAATGACTTGAACTGGGGAGGTGCAGATTGCAGTGAACCGAAATTGCACCACTGCACTCCAGACTGGGAGACAGAGTGAGATTCAGTCTCAAAAAGAAAACAAATTTTAAAAAAAGGCTGGGCATGGTGGCTCATGCCTGTAATCCCAGCACTTTGGGAGGCCGAGGCAGGTGGATCACGAGGTCAGGAGTTCGAGACCAGCCTTACCAACATGGTGAAACCCTGTCTCTACTAAAAATACAAAAATTAGCTGGGTGTGGTGGCGTGTGCCTGTAATCTTAGCTACTCAGGAGGCTGAGGCAGGAGAATCGCTTGAACTCAGGAGGTGGAGGTTGCAGTGAGCCGAGATTGCACCACTGCACTCCAGCCTGGGAGACAGAGCGAGACTCCATTTCAAAACAAAACAAAACAAAACAAAATCAAAAAAAGAAAAAAAAAAGGATGACAGCAACCGTGAGCATGTGTTTCTGAGGTTTCCACTAAGACTCTTGGATCTGTAAACAAGAAGCTTCACCACAGGTTTTTTGCAAATACTTCGCCAAATCATGGAAGCCAATTCCATTCCACACCTTTGTTACCAGCTGAATACTGCACTTCACCAGAGACCGGGCCCTTGCTGAACAAGGAGGCCAAAGGCCTCTCTCCTGCAGGAAAAGGAACAATGTGAATAACGCACTGAAGAAAGAATCTTGGGAGGGTTCGAGGAAACAGGAGGAAGACAGATGAAAATGGGCCCAGTGTTCTCACTGCTGTGGAGGAGGCCACAATTCCTCCTGTGACACTTGCAGTGACTGTAGAGCATGCTAATAAAGCCAGAGAAAAAGGCCAGCCCTCTCTGCATGTTGAGCAGGGAAGGCAGACACGGGACCACCTGTGGCCTTATCCTCACCTCCCCTTGCTCATGGCCTGTCTGGGCTTCAGGCTCTGTCCTGTCCCATGTCATCTGCTCTTTCAGTCTCCCTCTTTCCTGGCCTGAAGTGTAGCTGGTTTTCCCATTACTGGGATGGAGCTGAGGCCCAGGCAGTGCCTGTGGTTGCATGCTGGGCTCTGGGGTCCGCTAGGACTGATGGACACCCTGTGACAGCTAAGAGTGCCACACGGAGCATCTGGTGAGCTGCAGGCATGTAAAAGAGGGACCCACTGAGGCTGGGGCAGGTGACCCCACCATCCCCACGGACAGCACACCACACCCCCAGGACATTTAAAGGCCTGGCCCCTCTGCTATCCAAAAGTCTAAGAGGCTGGGTGCAGTGGCTCACACCTGCAACCCCAGCACTTTGAGAGGCCAAAGTGGGAGGATCACTTGAGCCCAGGAGTTCCAGACCAGTCTGGGCAATACAGAAAGTCTCCCCCATCTCCACACAAAATTTAAAAAGTTAGCCAGGAGTGGTGGTGTGTGCCCGTAGTCCTAGCTACTTGGGAGGCTGAGTCAGGAGGATTGCTTGAGTCCAGGAAGTCAAGGCTGCAGTGAGCTAAGATCACGCAACTGCATTCCAGTCCAGGCGGCAGAGGGAGACCCTGCCTTAAAAACGAAACAAAACAAAACAAAAAAAGTCTAAGAAAATACTAAGACCTGTTTCCCTGAGTGAGTGTGACCCTAGGGCAGGCGTTCTTATCCCTCCTTATGGACAAGGGCGCTTGCTGAGGTGATGGGGAGGTCCCCGAGGCAGCAGTGCAGAGTGGGGAACGGTCCAGGGGTCTGCTGGGGACTGCTTGGCCTCCTCCACTCAGGGTCCTCCCTGGGCCTGGCTTCCTTGCCTCCCTCCCCTTCTCCTGCTGTGGTGGCCCCAGGCCAGGAAGGAATCTGGGCGCCTCTGCCGATGCTGGGAGGAAGCGAGAGTTTTCTAAATCCATCCCTGGCTCCATGTGCAGCCAGGTCTGGCACCAGACACAGCCTGGGAGCTGCCAAGCCAGGCTCCCCACAGAGCAGCCACAGCGGGCGGGCAGACGGGCACAATGCCTCCTCTGAGAACAGGCCTGGGCAGCTCCCTGGCTCCGGGGCTGCCAGATGAAGTGCAATTTTACAATGCAGTGGGCGTCCCAGGCAAAGTCACAGACTGTCCTATGCTGGCTGCATCTGGGCCTGAGCAGGGCGTGCATTGCGTCCCAGGGTCCGAGGATCAGGGAATGCTGGGAGATTGCCGAGCTGTGCTCCCTGTGGGCTGGGCACATGTGACCCCACGGGCTCACTACAACCCCTGGGAGGTGTCCTGGGACCCCTGTGGGGACACCCGGGTCTAGCTGCCCAGCTGTGTGATGGGGCCGAGACCACACTCAGGCCTGCCCAGGCCCCAGGGTTCCCACCTCATGGGGACATGGTTGTGACATGTGTCCGAGTCTCAGGATGAAGCATGACAGCCGGGATGCTATATTTGGACACTAACACCCTGGGAGCATTGTCCTTGTGAAGCAACACTGGCCTGGAGGCTGGACGGGCTCTGCCCTGCCACCCACCCCTGGTCTCAGCACCAGCCGGCCCGAAGCACTCTCGCCCTCCCTGCGCAAGAAACTCTCTCCCTGATGTCACTGGACTCTGCAGGGCCCCCCGCCGGGCTTCACGAGCCTTCAACAATCCACCCTGCGCACCCATGGGGTGCCCTGCATCATGCTGGCCCCTATGCAGGCACCCCACCCACTGGCCGCCTCCATCCGGGTGGCAGCCTTGCCACCGCTGCCCTCCTGCCCCGATCTCACCGCATTTGGAGCTCAGGGCAACACTGAGTGTGGGGAAAGGGCCAGGCCAGGAGATGTCCCACCATGGGGTGTTCACTGTGGGGGCTTCGAGGAGTTGGCAATTACGGAGCCTCGGTGTTTTCACTTTTCAAATGGGTTCAGTGATCCCTGGCTCACAGCAGCAGCGTGGTGAGAACTCCCTCAGAGGGCCACTACCACGCCGCTCTCTGATGCGAGCCCATGACTCCCCATAGGACCTCTTTGCACAGCAGGGGGTGGGCATGTGACTCGCACTGTCCCGTCTTTGGATGGGAGCCCCACATAGGCAGGCAACACGTGGCTTACCGTCTCGCTCCTGACTCGCTCTACAATCCCCACCACAGGGCTGACCTCACGGGACGGCGAGGGGCTCCAGAGGCCATGGTAGTGGGGGGCTGTGGCTCGAGGAGGGAGGGGGAGGCCCTGCTGCACTGGGTCCTTAGTGGCTGGCACCACTGGCCAGGTGTCTGCTAAGTCCTCAGCAAATGGCTGCTGAGCTGAGTCAGGTATCTGGGTCCTGAGGAGTACCCTGCTACCAACGTGCCTTCACCTCACTTGTCAAAGGAGAACCACAACCTGACAGGAGCAGAACAGGTCACCCCGTTCCCCAGGGCTGGCAACGCTTTGTCTCACCTCCTGTGAACACGTGGCCCTCTGTTCAGTCTCAGAACGTGTTTGTGCACCACAGGGAGCCACCCTTACCCAAGCAGGGGAGAAGGTTCCAGCCATACAGGGGCTTCTCCACAATTCAAAAGCCGCCCTGCAGAGCCTGGGCCTTGGAACTGCCACAGTGCACCAGGAGGGTGAAGATGCCAAGAAATAAGTGTGGTGGGGACCCACAGAGCCTCAGGCCCGCCTGGCTTCTGGGATGGAGGGATGGAGGGATGGAGGGGTGGCGGGGGGCGTCTCACCCCCGAGCCAGGTCCATCTCGGGCAGGGGATTCAGGAGCTGGCGCTGCCTGTCAGCAACATTCCCTGGTTGTCCTGGCTGCCCCAGGTCTGAGGACATATGGCCTGCGAGCTGCCCAAAGGGCCCTTCCACAGACAGCCTCGCCCTGGCCTAGCTCCCACCCCAGCACCGCCCCCGGCTCCTCCTGCCTCCTTCCCACAATGGCAGAAATCCAGCCTCCCTGTAAAGAGGTGAGTTAATATTGTCCATTAGGCTTGGGGATAAAGGAAACTCTCATTCATTGCCGTATAATTAGTTTAAATCACAATATCCTAATTAAAAACTACCTTAGGCCGGGCGAAGCAGCTCACGCCTGTAATCCCAAGACTTTGAAGGGCCAAGGTGGGCCGATCACTTGAAGTCAGGAGTTCAAGACCAGCCTGGGCAACATGGCGAAACCCTGTCTCTACTAAAAATACAAAAAATTAGCTGGGCATCATGGCATGCACCTGTAGTCCCAGCTTCTAGGGAGGCTGAGGCACAAGAATCATGTGAACTTGGGAGGCAGAGGTTGCAGTGAGCTGACATCACGCCACTGCACTTCAGCCTGGGTGACAGAGGGAGACGGTATCACAAAAGAAAAAAGAAAAAAGAAAACAAACTATTTTTATTTTTATTTATTTTTTTGAGACAAAATCTTGTACTTGTCGCCCAGGATGGAGTGCAGTGGCGCAATCTTGGCTCACTGCAACCTCCACCTCCTGGGTTCAAGCAATTCTCTTGCCTCAGCCTCCGAGTAGCTAGGACTACAGGTGCACGCCACCATGCTCGACTGATTTTTGTATTTTCAGTAGAGACACGGTTTTGCCATGTTGTTCATGCTGGTCTCAAACTCCTGACCTCAAGTGATCCACCTGCTTGGTATTCCAAAGTGCTGGGATTACAGGTGTGAGCCACCACACCCGGCTGAAACTACTTTGGAAAGAGTAAAAAGCAGAATTTGCATTGCAGAAAATAAAAACAGATTATCTGGAAAAACGTATCCGGAAAGAGGATGTAACATATACAGGTAGAAACAGTGCAAGACATGACAAAGAAGTGAAAGAAGGCAAAAATAATTCCAGTGGAGCACGGAGGGGCTAGAGGAGGGGTTGGAGGAACCAGGTTTGGAAACCTCAGCTATCGGGGAATGTCAGGGTCTGCTCCTGGAGAAAGGAGTCTGAGGAGGAAACTGCACTCTGCACACCAAAGCCTCTGCAGGCTCAACGAGGCCATCAGCAAAACAAGTTCTCACAAAATGTTTAAACTGAAAAGAATACTGCAAGCAACCACGCCAGGAAGGAGGAGGTCAGATTTTAAAAATATACATAAATCACAACCCCTTCTGCCTTCTCTGATGACATCCCAAACACCCGGAGACAATGGAACAACAGCTACACGAACTTCACAGAACAAAGTTGCTCCTTGGAGATTTATTATCTTGCCAAGCTGTCACTCATGTTGCAAAGACGACAGAGAGCTCCTTAGAAATTGTTGAATCCTGAGAATGTATTAATCACATGGCTTATTTCTAGGACCCACTTGAAATAATCGCCTGAATTTAAAAGGTAACATGTAAAAGGGAATGATGCTAAAAATAAGACATGCTTGAATTAACAACCTATTTGCAAAGATAAGTAAACAAGAGCCCTATCAGAGCGAGGCTTATTACTGATGAAAGTATGCAAATAGTGCAACTGTCAGAAAAACAGCATAAAAATTAAAAACCAAATTACATAGAAGAAAGGACAAAGTAGGTTTTAGAACATTAATTGCAATCAATGAGAAGGAAGAAGTGGGGGAGGCGAGAGAAGAATGGGGCGGGGGGAGAGAGAGAGAGAGATGGGAAGGGAAGCCCCAAACCCAGAGATTCCTGTTCTCTCACACAGGGGAGGCCAAAGTGTGTGGCTGGACAATGTAAGGTAATAAATACAAGATAAGAACATCTGTTTGCTTCACATTTCATGGCTGGTTGAATGAAAAATAGCTTGCCAATATTTCAATAATAATAAAAGAGAAAACACAGGCTGGGCACGGTGGCTCACACCTGTAATCCCAACAGTCTGAGAGGCCAACATGGAAGGATTGCTTGAGCCCAGGAGTTCAAGACCAGCCTGGGCAACATAGTGAGACCCCACCTCTACAAAAAATAGAAACAATTTGCGAGATGAGGTGGTGCATGCCTGTAGTTCCAGTTACTTGGGAGGCTGAGGTGGGAGGATCACTTGGACCCAGGAGGTTAAGGCTGCAGCAAACCATGATCACACCATTGCACTCCAGCCTGTCTCAACAAAAAAAAAAAAAAAAAAAAAAGAAAGAAAAGAAGAAACACATGGTGTTTCAACAATGGAAAGAAAAGTAATCAGCATGGAAAGATAAAAATTAAGAAGACAAAAATTGGAGTGCCTGAAGATTGAAAAAATACAACTTCATTTCCTTTGTTAAAAGGCTCACCATTCTGCAGAAGAAAAAATGAAATCCAGCAATAAGCTGTAGGCAAGAGAGGTCATTAAAACAAAACAGGAAGACTAAAAAGAGTTATCAGTAAACTTCAAGTAGTTGAAATGCTGGGATTTCAATGTTAATATGAAGCAAAAAATAATTCAAAGCAAAAATGATTACATGTGATAAGGAGAGGTATCAGGATGAGAGGCATGGGTGATGGCAGCATAATTACATGGAATCTAAATGCCATAAAGACAGAGCAAAACATATATGAAAATACCTCCAAGAAAAAGGAAGTAGAAATGATAAAAGTATGATTATAAAAATAAAATACTTCATTATCAACTACATAAGAAATTCAGCAACACATAAAGGAGCTGAAGATCAAAACAAGGTAACATTAATGGTCGTTTTGGTGGGGATTACATGGAATAAACAGATAATTTATTATTTTTCAAGTATTCATGGTATGTGCACAAAAAGTCATCATATACTAGTCTCAAATAAAATCTCCATAAAAATACAAAAGCAGAAATGATTCAGGCTACATTTCCTCCCTCTGGCAAAAAAAGAGATAAAGAACAAACAGAAATAGTAGTAGTATATTTTAAAATATACTTACCTAAGGAAAAAATTGTCTTAAGAAGAAAGTCAAGAAGACAATAGCTGTCTAATCAGAAAATACAATGGGCGAAGCATGGTGGCTCACGCCTGTAATCCCAGCACTTTGGGAGGCCGAGGCGGGCAGATCACGAGGTCAGGAGATCGAGACCATCCTGGCTAACATGGTGAAGCCCTGTCTCTACTAAAAATACAAAAAATTAGCCGGGTGCGGTGGCGGGTGCCTGTAGTACCAGCTACTCAGGAGGCTGAGGCAGGAGAATGGCATGAACCCAGGAGGCGGAGGTTGCAGCGAGCCGAGATCGCGCCACCGCGCTCCAGCCTGGGCGACACAGCGAGACTCTGTCTCACAAAAAAAAAAAAAAAAAAAAAAAAGAGAATACAATGAAAAAAACTAACATATCAAAATCTATAGAAAGTGATGAATGAGGAAGGTCTTTAGAGAAAAACATCACAGCCTTGAATGCCTTTATTATGTTCAAGAAAAGTGAGAAAAATGATGAACTAAGGATTTAAATCATATCTTAGGAAAGAAGCAATTTAAAAAAAGGGAAAAGGGGGCAAGTGAATGATAAAGAAAAAAATTTAGAAAAGACAAGGCGATGCAAAATGTAGCCTATTTTCTAAAGACTACAAAAAGGGGCATGTTTGGTTAATGAAGAAGTGGGCCTCCTCGGTTCCTTTTGATGAATGAAATAGCATGTAAACAAGGAAAAAAAGGGGAAAGAAGAAAAACAGAAAAAAACAAAAATGGAGGCATAAACTTGAATCTAAGGGATATTAAACATGTAAAGAAATACTACACATCATGTTTCAGTTAACTGAGAAATCTGAAGGACACAGGCCAAATAAACACAGATGAAGATAACCGTTAAAACAAGAGCTAGAAAGGCAAAATAAATCAACAGTGGAGGAAGTAACTGGAGAAGGAAATCCCCCAAATTACTGAAGTTTGATGGTCTTAGTGATGAATTCATTCAAACTTCTAAGGAATAAGTAATTCTCACGTCACAAATTATTTCTGGCTGGGTGCGGTGGCTCACGCCTGTAATCTCAGCACTTTGGGAGGCCAAGGTGGGTGCATCACTTAAGCCCAGGGGTTTGAGACCAGCCTGGGCAACACAGTGAAACCCCATTTCTACCAAAAATACAAAAACTAGCCGGGTGTGGTGGTGCACGCCTGTAGTCCCAGCTACTCAGGAGGCTGAGGCAGGAGAATCACTTGAACCCAGGAGGCAGAGGTTGCAGTGAGCCAAGATCACACCAATGGACTCCAGCCTGGGTGACAGAGTGAGACCATGTCTCAAAAAAAAAAAAAAAATCATTTCCCACCTTGATTCTAATGGTCAGCTAGCATATCTATTCCATTAGGCTAACATGATCCTAACCCTAAAACCTGATTAAGGAAACACAAAGAGGAAAATCCGGAGCTTTCTTATTCATCACTTTCTATACCCATTGTACTGCGGAGGCCACAGAGGCTTATAGCGCTGAAGTAGGGATGCAGCCAGCGGGGTTCCTGCAGGTGGGCCCCACTTGGCACTGCATGCCTGGTCCCCACAGTCCATGGTAGCTTGCCTACTATTCGCTAAAAAGCAGTATCAGGTAACAACCCGTCAAACAAACCTCCCAGCACTTTGGGAGGATGAGGCAGGAGGATCGCTTTAGCCCGGAATTCAAGACCAGCCTGGGTAACATAGGGAGACCTCGTCTCTACAAAAAATAAAAATTAGCTGGGTGTCGTGGCACATGCCTGTAGTTCCAGCTATTTGGGAGGCTGAGGTGGGAGGATTGCTTGAGCCCAAGAGGTCGAGGCTGCAATGACTTTTTATGGAGTTTAGCAACATGATTCTTAAGTTCTTTTGGAAAAATAGGCAGAAAATATATCAAAGCATGCAAAACATAATGTAAAATATGATGAAAATGAAACACGGTTAGGAGAGGCCCTCTAAATTGTAGGAAATATTGTAAAGTTGTGGTAATTTAAATGGCGTGGTACGACCCCAAAATGTAAGTAAAATTTATTTCAAATAGACTCTAATGCACATAGGAAGGTATTCTGTGTTAAGTTAAGCAACACAAAACAATGGAGGTTGGCAACATTATTTAACAAATTCTGTTAGGATAATTGAGGTGGGAAGGAAATTCATTTCTGTCCATCCACTGTGTTAAGAAGATAAATATCATTTCAAAACACACAACAACTACAAAATCACAGAACATAATCTTGTGGGCATATGACTCTCACAACTGAGACAATGGAGTCTGCGGACAGTCACGGTTATGCAGAGATCACGCGGCCACTGACCGATGAGGGGTGAATCGGAGCATCCATGTGTTCACAGATTAGCTAATTAACTACAATGTGGAAAATGAACATCAAAAGAAACACAAACGAAACAAGAAAATATTTAGAGCACAATGGCAAACAGTTAATATATATATTCTTTAAGAATCTGTGGCTGGGCAAAGTGGCTCATGCCTATAATCTTGGGAGGCTGAGGCTGGTGGATCCCCTGAGGTCAGGAGTTCGAGACCAGTCTGGCCAACATGGTGAAACCCCGTCTCTACCAAAAATATAAAAAATTAGCTGGGCGTGGTGGCGGGTACCTGTATTTCCAGCTACTCAGGAGGCTGAGGTAGGAGAATCACTTGAACCCGGGAGGCAGGGGTTGCAGTGAGCCAAGATTGTGCCACTGCATTCCAGCCTGGGCAAGAGAGGGAGACTCCGTCTCAAAAAAAAAAAAAAAAAAAAAAAAGAATTTGTAAAAGAAGATTAAAAATACCTCCAATGGGCATATGGGAAATCTCTGTACTTTCCTCTCAATTTTGCTGTGAAACTAAACTGCTCTAAAAAATAAAGTCTTAAAAAAAGGAAAAAAGCACAATGACTCACAGGACAAATAGGAAAGGTCATGGTGACGTAACTTGCACTTGAGAAAAAACAAATTCCAAATAACTGTCAGAGATTAGTTCAACTTTCCTAATTGCCAAAGACATACAAATTAAAACCAAAGAGGAAATCTCCTTTTGACCTGCAAAAACGAAATCTCTACAAACTCAATACTCATGAACCTATGAGGAAATAGGCATTTTCATATGTTGCTGATAGAATTATAAACTAGTAAAATTCTTTAGAGGAACAAATGGCAAACATCTATCAAGAACCACAGAATGGGTTCTTGAGCCGGGTACGGTGGCTCACACCTGTAATCCCAGCATTTTGAGAGGCAGAGGTGGGTGGATCACCCGAGATCAGGAGTTTGAGGCCAGCCTGGCCAACATAGTGAAACCTTGTCTCTACTAAAAATACAAAAAATTAGCCAGGCGTGGTGGCGGGCACCTGTAATCCCAGCTACTCGGGAGGCTGAGGCAGGAGAATCGCTTGAACCCAGGAGGCGGAGGTTTCAGTGAGCCGAGATTGTGCCACTACACTCCAGCCTGGGCGACAGAGTGAGACTCCATCTCAAAAAAACCCTCCAAAACCACAGAATGTTCATGGTACATGCTACAGTAAGCCCACTTACATGAATTACTTCTCCCAGGAATGTTTAACAACAAAATTAATTTAAAAAAAAAAAAACAAAGGATATATGTACACAAGGTCTTATAGTGTTGTCATTTATTTATTTCAGACAGGGTCTCACTCTGTCACCTGGGCTGGAATGCAGTGGCAGGGCCATGGCTTCCTGCAGCCTCTACCTCCTGGGCTGAGGCGATCCTCCCACTTCAGCCTCCTCAGTAGCTAGGACTGCAGGTGCGCCCACTACACTCAGCTAATTTTTACATTTTCTGTAGCTTCGTGGTTTTTGCTGGTCTTGAACTCCTGGGCTCAAGTGATCCACATACCTTGGCCTCCCAAAGTGCTGGGATTGCAGGTGTGAGCCACTGCGCCTGGCTGCATAGTTTCTAATAGCAAGACCTGGGAAATGGCTTTAACTCGAGCAGGAGTAGGGAACCACAGCGGGCCGGTGTGGCCGGCCCTGGAGGGAGGCGGCCCCCATTGCCTGGGCACTGAGGGTAAACTCAGTCTCTTTTTCAGAAAGTGCATGCTCCATTTTTTGATTGAGACAAGAAGCTGAAGCAAGAGTGGACTCAGACCCAAGGCCTGTCCCAGGACGCAGCCCAAAGGGCACCCTGTGCTTAGGTCCCACAAGACACTCAGTGTCCTCAAATTACGCACGGGGAAGGCTGCGAGGTGCCACCGCTCCCTGGAGGCCCTCCCACAGGGGACCCAGAATGTTGTTGGCCCTGCCGGTGCCTGGGAGATGTCTACCATCTGCTACCATCTGAGTGATGAATGGATAGATCCTGGGAGGTGCCATGGCCCAGCCTGGGGGCTGGAGTGAAGGTCAGCATTAGGAAGGGGCATCTGCTCCATCCTCCACCCGCCACCCTCCTCACACGGACCCACAGCCAGGGGTGTTGCACACAAGGGCACATCTTCATCCTCTCTCCCCCCACCCCCGCCCCTTCCCCGTAGGCAGCCCAGGAGGCCGCCTTCAGGGCTCAGTGAAGCCCCGTGTGCACGAGCTGGCCTGTGTCCCAGGACAGCCAAGTCCCGTTTGCACAGCCTGGATGGTTCTAGGGCTTTCTGGGGGCATGGCTACCGCAGTCGAGTGTGCACAGGGGAGGTGGGGGTGGATGCTGAGCTGCAACGAGCCCCCACCACCGGACATATTCCACCTGCCCACCCTTTCACTCACTGCCGGGATCTGCTTAGCGTCACCCCATGTCTGACCTTTCATGTTGACGCACAGGCCTGATTTCATCCCCAAACTCAGGAGGATGTGAAACCAGGCAGTTCATCACCTGATGGGAAAGATGCCATGGTGGGCTCAGTGCCACACTCAGCACTAAGTCACCCCAGGGTCTGAGAAGGTCTCTCCATCTGTGCCTCCCCCCGGGCCAGAGACTTCAGATAAAAAGGTGCTGAGGATGACACAGTGGTCCCTGGGTGTGGAGGGGTGAGGCCCGCAGTCGCCCGCCCCAGCCCCAGCCTCCAAGCTCCGCCAGCATGAGGGCTCCTCTGCTGTGGGTCCTCACAGATGCATTTCTCCCAGAGCTTTCCGAGAAGGGAAACGGGGCTCCTCCTCCCCATCCCAGAGCCCCCCAGCCCAGCAGGCAGGTGTCATCAGATCCTCTGGGGATCCTCGTCAGAACCTGCCACGGAGCACACACGTTAAGTGAGGCGACCCTGACCTGAACACATTCCAGGGGCGGCTGCCAAGGGCTCTGAGCCCTGGTTTATTTCCCCAGTGCTGAAAACCAGCAGAAGGTGCTCCCTGTACAACCGCGGCCACTCGCGCCAGGTAGACTCGAGGAAGGTGGAATGACACCCTCGAGGGGCGGCCTGGGCAGGGCCGGCCTCTCCCCAGCCACTGCCCCGCCCTGCCCAGCTCTGGACAGCAGTGTCTACAGCCCTTCCCCATGGGGACCGCGCACCCCAGCTGATGCCTGTGCAGGCCTCAGGAGTGGCATCCTCAGGGGAGCCAGACTGTGCGAGCTGGATGGCTTTCCTGGCACAGCCACCTCCGTCTCTCCTCCTCCGCCCCCTTCTCCTCTGTAAGCCACAGCCTGGAGTCTTCGAGGACCTGGCTCCCAGGGGCTCTTCCTGCTCCTCCACCTCCCGCTGGGCTGGCTGTCAGCGCTGAAGGCCCCGGGAGGTCAGGGGTCAGCAGCCGGGTTTCTGTGTCCCTGGGGTGTGCTCTGCAGATGCCTGGAAAGATTCTCCCATGGGGGGGCGGGGCGCAGAGGGTGGGGGAACAGGCATCCGGCCAGGGCTTTCCTCACCAGAACTGGCTTCATGCCCAGTGCAGACCACACAGAGAGGGGCGCGGCAGGAGAGCTGGCGTGGCGGTGGGCAGGGAGGGTGGTGGGCAGGAAAGGCAGCCTCGGCCTGGGCAGTGCTCACCTTTGGATCCTGAGACCTGGCTGTGCTGGGCACTGCCATTTGTCCTGTCCGCGCCTGCGGGCCTTTCGTGGAGCCCACGCTATTCCATCAGCACACACAGGGACACCAGCACCACAGCCACCAGCAAAAGCACAGAGGGGCCCCAGTGCTTGTGGGCACGTGGCAAGTTCCAGGGCGGACACCTCCATGAACAAAACCATGAGGGCACCGAGGCAGCCCCAGATGCTGTGCTGGGAGCTCCTGATGCACAAGACAGGCCTCAGGGAGGTGGGGGGGGGGGGGGCGCCAGTGCCCGGCGGGGCCGGGGCAGGCGGTGGGCAGGACTCTGTAAACAGCCCATCCCGAGACCTCGCGGGGTATCGAGCTCAGCAGGAATCCAGAAGGACGCCACTCCCTCAGTCCAGAGAGCCCTCGTGATTTCAGAAGAAGCCTGCCTCTCAGTTCCTGCTGAAATTCAAAACACAAGCAGCTGTTCCCATGTTGCTGCTGAGTTCTGAAGAATTTCCTGACTTGACTCTTTTAGCAGGAGACACAAAGGCAGCAGCAGGAGGGAGATGCAGCAGGCTGGGAAGAACCCCGAGGTGTTGGTGTACCCTGCCCAAGTCAACAGCGTGTGGACCCAGAACGTCATGCCTGGCGCTGGCCATGCTGAGCCGCAGTACCACAGCAGGCACTGCAGACATTTGTCTCCCGTCCCGCAATTACCACGCCCGGCTGCAGCCCCACTCCCAGGGGCCTGGAGCCCCATCCTCTGGGCAGCTCCTGGGGCTGGGGGAGGGCCCATCATTGCCCAGCAGGGGGTCAGCAGGGCAGGGCAGGATCCACAGTGGCAGCCTCAGGTAACCGAAGCTGAGGTGACCTGAGGCTGCCATGGTCAGTATTTACAAACCTGGAAGCTTTAGGGCAGACGGATGGGGGCATCCCAGCTGGTATGGAAGTGAAGTCTGGTTCTCTGGGGCCCAGTGACCTCGGAAGCCTCGCAGGGCAGGCTGTGGCCCCATCCCTCTGGCATCTTCCCCCAGGACACCTTTCCCCTGCCTAAGATGGCACTCAGACCCTGAAGCTGTATCGGGTGGGGGACAGGCGTGGCCACTTCCTTCTTAAATCAACCGAGCATTTGTTGTTTGGGTGAGGAAATCTGATGTGAGGCTTCTTAAAACCCATGTTTTACAGCTGAGTCCAGCACATTCCAGATTCTTCTCTTCTCTGTTCTGCCTTCTCTCTCCCTCCCCTACACCCACAGGAAGGTCTCTGGAAATGAGAGAGACATTTCTCTCTCATTTGAGGGAGACATTCCAGTCATGTTTTCTATACCTCCTCAAATTCGATTGCAGCCCCAGTTAATACATTAAATCACATTATGCCTCCATCAGCAAACCAAGGCTGCAGCTTAATAAGATGATAACCCCTGGTAAATGACACACCAACCAGCTTGCAGGGGAGCCTGGCCCTGCTGACCTTATTCGGCCACTTTTCAGGGACCTGTTCCATGCAGCTGAGTGGAAGACACCCCACACATGTTAGAGAGGGCTCAGGAATCACCCCCAAGCCTTGCTCACAACAAACAACCTGACAAAATCCACCAACCAGGTAATAAAGCAACAGGATGAGCAGAGGAGCGGGGTCACGGTCAGGGCAAGGGCTGTCAGAGCCCAGCAAGCACCTGTGTGCAGACCCACGCCGGGCACCTAAGGTCCAAGGGCAAGTGCGGTGGCTACAAACCCTAAATGAGAGAGAAAAAAAAAAAGCAGACCCACAGCCAGGGCAGGGACCCAAGAATGACTCTGTGCAGAGGAGTCTCTCTCTCTCTCTTTTTTTAAAATTATACTTTCAGTTCTAGGGTACATGTGCACAACGTGCAGGTTTGTTACACATGTATACGTTTGCCATGTTGGTGTGCTGCACCCATCAACTCGTCATTTACATTAGGTATCTCTCCTAATGCTATCCCTCCCCACCCCCAACCCCACGACAGGCCCTGGTCTGGTTCTATCACCCAGGCTGGAGTGCAGTGGTGCCATCGTGGCTCACAGCAGCCTTGACCTCCCAGGCTTGAGTGATCCTCCTGCCTCAGCCTCCCAGGCAGCTGGGCCTACAGGTGTGCAACAAGATGTACAACTAAGTTTTAGTTTTTTTGTAGAGATGGAGTCTCACTTTGTTGTCCAGGCTGTTCCCAAACTCCTGGGCTCAACTAATTCTTCTGCCTTGGCCTCCCAAAGTATTGGGATTATAGGCAAGAGCCACTGCACCAGGCCATGAGGAGTCTTCCATTCACTTGTTACTTCTATTCAATGTCCCGAGTAAAGCAGGGGTCACAGGGGCCCTCCTTCCCATCTGCTTTGATAGAGGAGGCAAGCCTGCCAGGCCGGCACCAGGAGCTGGAACGAGCAGGTCTCAGTCCCCACTTACTCCTGTGTGTGTATCCCACAAAAGGTTGGCCGGCCGCATTTGTCTGTGTCACTCATGGGAAGGTGAGTCCCCTTTGACACACAGCTGTTGTTAAATGAGATCTCTGATTTCAGAAGAGTCTGGAAGCTTCCCTCTGCCATATACCAAGATACCTGCAGGCCCAGCCCAGGGCCCCGGGACAGCTATGACTTTGGGCAGCAGGCATGTGGCGGCTCTGGCCTGCGGCTCCTGCCTTCAGTGTCCCCTGCCCTCCATGTCAGCCTGGTTTTGGATACCAGACCCCAATAATTGCCTGGTTTTGCTTGCTTGCCTTCTGCCCCAGCTGCCAAGCCTCAACTGCACTTGGCTTAGAGAAGGGCCTTTCCCAGAGCCTACGTCCCCCATCAGGTCACCTGCCTGGCTCACAGTCCTTGAGACCAGCTGGGACCCTGCTCGGTCGGGAGCAGCCCCTGAGAGCAGCCGGCTGTCTGGCTGTCTGCTGGTCGGCCTCGCTTTGGGGTCCCGCTCATCCAGCAGACACAGTGCCACCTGCCCACACCTGGTGATGGCCTGCCTGCAGGCAGCCTAGCGCCTCTCACCCTATTTGTGCCTTTGTGTTCTCTCCAGGGCCCTCTTCTGCTCCACCAATCACTTGGACAAACGTGCCCACCCTAGAACCCCAGACCCTCACTGCTACAGGAGACCCCTGGAAGGCTGCCCTTGGCCCACTGCCAGGCTTGACAGTGTCTCAATGTGATGGACCGCACCAGGTTGGTGGGGACGTTGCCAGGGTGGAGGCAGCACCTGAAGGCTGGTATCCCCATCTCAGGAGGCTACAGTTATATGGAGGCAGGGCATCCCTCCACCTCCGCTGGGAACCAGGAGGGCGCCATGGGTACCAGCTGTGCGAGCCTAGGCAGGTGAAGCAGCAATCACAACAGCTCCACCTCCGCCAGGCTGCTGCTGACCTGAATAAGTCAACGTAAGTTACGTGCTCGACACAAAGCCCGGCACGTGGTAATAAACGCCAGCTACTGTTAATGCGTTTCTTGGAATAAGTTAAGGGACAATTAGGTAAACGTTCAGTAGGCGGTGAGGACTCATTGATAGTTTGGAGAATAAATCAATATGAGATCCAGGTGAGATGAGGAAGGTTTGGGAAAGGGATGATTTAAGAAGGTACGGGCCAAGTGCACAGGGAAACTTAGTGCATGACGAAGGTGTCATCTCAGGTCACCGGGAGCAGAGATGGACATTTGCATAAATGGGACAAGTGGGTAGCCCATCCAGAAAAAGATAACATTTGAATCATAGTTCACACCATACACAAGAATAAACTGGAATAAACTCCGATGGGCCAAGGATTTGGATGGAACCAGTGGGATCACACAGGATAGAGAAAACCTGGCCAATCCCTCTTTTCCCTTAATGTGGGAAGGAAGGGGCTTTACGTTATGACTCCACTCCAGAGGCGATCAAAGAGGGATGGTTTTGACGACATTAAAAAAATTGTGTGGCAACAAAAACACCAAAAATCAAAGTTGAAAGACAACCAACAAACTAGGAGAGAATATCTACTGTACATGAGAGACAGAGGCCTAACCTCTCATCTCACATCCAAAGAACTCCTCAAAAAGGACCTGATAGAAAATAGGAAAAGATACAATTTGCCAAAAAGATAAAAGAACGACCTGTAAACAGACAAAAGATGTTCAGATTCGCTCCTAAGTACAGAAATGCAAATTCACATGCTGCTGAGACATCGTTTGTCACTTATCAGACAGCGACACTTCTACTGTATGACAATACAGTCTGTCGGTGGGTCTGGGGAAACGGGCACCCCACACGCTGCTGGTGGGAACGCAAACTGGCATAAGCCTTCTGGAGGGACGTTGCAAAACCTAACACGTTCCTCCTGCTCTCACCTCTGGTCCTGCGACTCCACTTCCGGGTATCTATTCTGAACAGTCAGCTCCAGTGCTGGGAGAACACGGATGCATGAGGCCACTCACGTCGATGCCGGAATGGGAAAACACTGGCCACAACCTAAGTGCCTCCGCTCGCTTGGCTTCTGCCCCGGCTGAAAGGAAAATGGCTGAAAAACTCTGCACGGCGGAGTACTATACAGCTGTAAAAATGAAGGAGGAGGCTCCCTCTGCACTGACAAGGACAGATTTCCAGATTATGCTGTTAAGTGAAGAAAAACCAAAGTACAAAGGAGTGTCATTAGTATACAACCCTTTATACAAGAAAGAAGGGGATATAAGAAAAAAAATGCAGGCATCTGCTCATTTGCGCCAAAGATATACAGGAAAGAAAGACCAGAAACTGATGAGATAAGTTGCCCACAGGAATTGGGTGGGAACAGGGGAAAGGAATGAGAGAAACGGGAAGGGGCAGTAGGAGGAGGGGCAGTGCCAGTTGTCCGAACACACCTTTGCGCAGGGAGCTCTGCCCCGGAACCAGTGTGATGATTAGCTTTATGTGCCAACTTGGCCAGAGTACCCAGGGACTCAGTCAAACACTCATCTAGATGTCACTGTGGGAGTATCTGGGAGATGTGGTTAACATCTATCATCAGCTGTCTTTAAGGGGATAATCCTTGATGCTGGGGGTGGGGCCTCGCCCAGCCAACGGGAAGGCCTTACCAGCGCGTTCGGAAATTCTGCCTCAAGAATCCTGCATCAGCTCCCAAGAACCTCCAGCCTGCTGGCCCGCTGGGCCCCGCGATCAGGCAAGCCAATTTTTTGAAACAATATTGTTTTACCCAGCCTTTCTCAATACCATGGCTTAAACAGGGATTCACCCATGTTTTATTCTAGCACCTGTATGGTTCCGTGGGTTCCATCTCAATCCCTGGGGTGGGTGTACCCACACATACACATATACGGCTTGGTCTCTAGATACCATTCTCCAACAAAAGGAACCAGGGTTCCTTGGAGAAATGACTGACTTCAGGGCTGGGGCACAAAATGTATAAGATAAGCCTGGAACATCTTGTGGTACCGGAAGAAAGTAAGTGCTCAAAAACAGCCAGGGGCAATGTCAAAAAGACACAGAAAAGGCTCTCCAATAGCCAAGCCTGGGACCAACTTAAGGGGCCTTGTGATAGCACTGGGCCCCCCGGACGATCCGGATTCTCCCATCTCAAAGCCACCTGGTTAGTGTCGCCAGTTCCGTCTGTGACTTCATTCCCCTTTACCGTGTAATGTGACATACTGACAGTTCCAGGAATTAGGCATGGACATCTCTGGGGGGCATCATTCTGCCAAAGGCAGACCCCAGGGGCTGGCAGGCCTGGGCCAACGTGCTGAGATGCTGTTGTGATGTGGACTTTTCCTTCTTGGTTCCTAAAATATCTTGATTTTTTTTTTTTTAGACGGAGTCTCGCTGTGTCACCCAGGCTGAAGTGCAGTGGCGCTATCTTGGCTCACTGCAAGCTCCGCCTCCCAGGTTCACGCCGTTCTCCTGCCTCAACCTCCCCAGTAGCTGGGACTACAGGTGCTCGCCACCACGCCCAGCTTTTTTTTTTTGAGATGGAGTCTCACTGTTGCCTAGGCTGGAGTGCAGTGGCATGATCTCATGTCACTGCAACCTCCACCTCTTGGGTTCAAGCAATTCTTCTGCCTCAGTCTCCCGAGTAGCTGGGATTACAGGCGTGTGCCATCATGCCCAGCTAATTTTTCTATTTTTAGTAAAGACGGGGTTTCACCATGTTGGCCAGGCTGGTCTGGAACTCCTGACCTCAGTTGATCCACCCGCCTTGGCCTCCCAAAGCGCTGGGATCATAGGTGTGAGCCACAGTGCCTGGCTAGATTTTTAAAAAAATTATTATTATACTTCAAGTTCTAGGGTACATGTGTACAACGTGCAGGTTTGTTACGTATGTGTACACGTGCCATGTTGGTGTGCTGCACCCATTATGGGTGCACATGTACACATATGTAACAAACCTGCACGTTGTGCACATGTGCCCTAGAACTTAAAGTATAATAATAACAAAAAGAAAGAAAGAAAGAAAGAAAGAAAGAAAATTCCTGTAGTTCCAGCTATTGCCACTCGGCTCCTCCAAGGATGGCGAACTCTCTCTGGCCTCAGTGCTAATTATTCCTCTTCGCGCTCTGGCACTCTCGGAAGCCATCTGTGGTGGCTTCCATTTCTAAGGACACCCCGCCATGGCTGCCTGTAGAACGTTGCGTGCGTTAGTTACCCTGCTGTCTTCTGCCAGGCCTCTGGTTCACAATCAATCTATACAAATCAACCGTCACTTCCACAAAGCAGGCCGGGGAGAGTGCTTTTCTCCAGGGGCCCCCCACTGTGCCTTCCCTGGATAGTAATAACATGCAATCTTCATTTAAATACAAATGACTCAGCTGTGGCAGAAAGCCAATTAGCCTAAAGAACAGGCTGTTCTGATTTTTAACAACCTCTCCCTGCTCAACTCATTTTTCAGCTTAGAAAAGGAGACCCTGAAATCTTGGAGAAGCCTTGAGTACAGTAGAGTGAGGAGACCCTGCTGAGGGCACAGGGAGGCCTCCAGAGACCCCAGAGGGTTGGGGTGGGCTCCCTGGTTCACTGTGTCTTACCAGGGCCCTTTGAGGTTGGAGCCGTGACTTTGGCCTCTCCCACCTGAACCGGGGCAGTGGGTGTGGAGTTTCCGCTGTTTACATCCCAGGATGCACACCTGCATACACCCCATGCCTTCCTCCTTTTTAAAAAGTTTGGGCTCCCAAGGTAGAGAGTTGTCTCAACAACAGTGCATTGAGCATGGACTCTGCTGGGACCGAAGGAGTCCCCTGGGGTGGACGAAGTGGGCAGAGAGCACGCAGCCGACGGGAGAAAACAGAGGCCACTCATCTGCCAGCCTCAGTAAGGGAGAAGAGGGCAGGCTGTGGCCAACGGGGCTCTGAGGGTACAGGGAGGCCCAAACCCAGGCCCAGAGGGGTAGTGGGAGCTACCCAGCCATGGGCTTTCTCCCTGTGCTCACACCAGCCCGCAGCCCACAGGCGAGGGGTGATGAGCCCAACCAGGGATCTTCGATCCCACAGACATGTGCCAGGCGTGTCCTGGACCCTCAGGGGACACCACAGCCACCTGCACTCTTGGTGCGGGACCTTGGTGCAACCTTTCCTCCGTGAAGACCCTCCCCAGGGCCTCCTCCCTGCCCCCAGCCCTCCCTACTGGTCCCCACGGCTCCCTTTCTCTCAGGCACTGGGGAAAGCGCTTGTCATCAGTGGGGCACCAGGACTCGTGCTGCTCTGTGAACCGACAGACGGATCTCTATGCGAAGGTCGCGTGGCAGGGAGGCGGCGGCCGTCAGCTCCACGCACCCCCTGTGGACCCCACTACTCACCCACTGCAGCCCCAGGACACCCCAGCACCTCCCACGGAGGCAGAAACAAGGACTCGAAAGTCGATCGCGGACATGCCGAGTTCTGATCCCTGCTCTGGAGGCAGAGGAGCCTGGGCCTGCTGGGGAGAACCCCCAGGCTTGCTGATGGGGGCCCAGTACCCAGGAGGCTGAGGGAGGCAATGAGGGAGTCCCTCAAGTGGGAAGAAGGCCCCTTGGGCAGGAGGACCGGGCCAGGCAGGGAAGGGTTTGGCTGAAGTCGTCCTGCTGGGGGCTGTGGGTAGTGACAGCCTGCTCCATTCCCAGAAGCTCTTAGCCCTGGACAGGGTGGGGCCGGGAAGGACAGCTTTGGCCTGACCACGGGGATGGAGGGAACCAGCAGGGATGTCCCTGAAGCCACGCTCCAGTCAGAGACCTGGCCACCTGGGCACGAGACCCTACTGTCAGTCATTCCCCAGGCGCCTGCCGTTGGAGTGGCCATGGGCATCTCTGGCTGGACATGACCCAGTGTGAACCCTCTGCGTCCCCTGCCTTAGGGCTCCACCATCCACCCAGAGGAGATTATTGAGGCCGCGGCCTCCTCCCACCGCCACTCTTCACGTCCACCTGCCACCGGCCCCCTCCCCTGTCTTCATCCCGGCACGCCCCGGGGAAGAACCCTTCCAGGGTCTAGAGAGGATCCTCCATGGCCCCCATGTGGTCCGCCCCTCCCCCGCTTGCCCCCCTCCCTCCCCAGCCGTGTCCTGCCCACCAGCGGCCATGGGACTCACCCGATGGTCCTGCCCCAGTCACACCACAGCGTCTCCCCGACGGCCTCCATGTCCACCTGGAACTGGGTGAGGCAGAGCTCCTGGAGGAGGGCACCGTAGTTAGCCTCCTGGCAGGCAGTGGCCATGAAGAGGTGATGGGCTGCAACAGACATGACCATGAAGAGGTGATGGGCTGCAGCAGAGGCCTAGGGGCATCACCGCCGACCCACCCGCTCCCCACAGCCCAGGCTCCATGAGAATGGGGCCTCTGAGAGACCCCTGGAGAGAGCAACTGTGGCTCCAAGCGGACACTCTTCATCAATCGTCCTGTGACCTGGCAAAGGCCCTCCCTGCCTGCTAAAGGTGGCTTGGCCCTCAGTGCCCATGCCAGCTGGGGCCAGGGCACTGCCCATCCCATAATGCCACTGGGCTGCCCCAGGCATGGGCAGCATGAGAGGGGCCCGGCTGACCCTGTTCTGCTGGTACCTGGGCATGGGCTGGGCTGTGCTGTGCCCCCCAGCCCAGGAGCTGCAGGCACATCTCCTGTCTGAATATCTGCGGGCTATGAACCGAGCTGACAAACGGAATCACGAACCGTGCTCCCTCCTCCTGCCTCGAGCCATGCAGCAGAGCAAAAGTGACCTGCCCAGCGGTGCCCTGCACAGAATCAGAATTCACTCATTTACCGCGTAGCTTGCTACTGGCTGGGGGTGGGCGGGGAGAGCAAGGACCTTGGTCCCCCACCCACCAGGCCTCTTCTTCCTCCTCAGGCTGAGCCCAGCTTTCTTGGCCCATCTGTAGGGCAGCTGGTGGCAGGGGGTTTGCATTCCCTGTTTAGAGCTTGGCTCCTGGCCCTCCCACCGTCCCCAGGTCCCCCTCCTTTTCCCCCCAGGCCATGCTGCATATCCTCTGCCCGGGGTGACCCCCAGCCCCACCCCTACTGGCCTGGCCCTTCCGAATTCCCTGAAGGAGCTTGGTGCTGGGAGGCCAGGGCTGCCCTGGGAGACGCTGGGGGCATCCAGCCCCTGCAGCCCGCCGCCTGGCCCCACCCTGGGCCTCATGAGTGAGGACACCAAGCTGTCCCTTGCAGCCTCGGGCCCAGGGAGCCCACCCAAGGAGAGGTGGCCGCCCTTGGGCAGGCAGATTGGGGGTGGGGTTCTGCAGTACCAGTCTCTGGCACGTGGCCCAGGGAGGGGTGTGAGCTCGAGAGGCCCCTCGGGCTGCGGGGTAGATCTCAGAGGAGCTGGAGCTGCCCTGATGTGCCGGGCGCCCCGGAGCTCTTCACCGGCAGCCACCTCAGAGTGGATCTGGCCACGATCGGCAGTTTACAGATGCGGGAACTGAGGCTTTGGGGTTCAGAACCGGGCCCCAGTTCCCATGGCCGGAAGTGGTGTGGACCAGAGAGCAGAGCAAGTGGTCTGGGCACCAGGTGGGAGGCGGGAAGCACAGGGAAGGGCCTGATGTCCCTGGAGGTGCACCTGAGGGAGGGCGAGCAGGTGGCCATGCAGGGCTGTGGTGGGGTGGGGGTGCTGTGGCCATGCAGGGCTGTGGTGGGGTGGCGGTGCTGTGGCCATGCAGGGCTGTGGTGGGGTGGGGGTGCTGTGGCAGAGCACCACTCCAGGCCCGGTGGCTGGTGTCAGGGTGAATGGATCCCACACACTGCACACCTGGGCACTGGCCTGGCCCACAGCTGCCAGAGAGAGCAGAGTGCTGACCGGGGAGGCTGAGCCCTGGCCTGGGCCGAGGCCATGAGTGGGTCCCAAAGACCCAGGTGTGTTGGATCAGGGACATTTAGCCCAGGAAGCCAGGGAGGAATGTGGGTGCGGTTGGCCTGCATGGAAGGCTGGGACTGGAAAAAGCCCCTCGGAGGAGCTCAGGACAGGACCTGCTGGCAAGCGAGACAGAGTCCCCCCGCCCCCCACTCCAGCGGGTCACACACCCTCGACCCCTGGCGTGAGCGCCCAGCACTGGAGTTTGTGGCCACAGAGGGAGCTGCATCTGCCCCTGAGAAAGCTGAGGGCAGAACAGTCTCCCTCCGGCACCCCAGGGGCCCCTCAGGAGTCTCTGGACCCACCTGAGGCCATGCTGTTTCCTGACAGCACAGATGTGTCCCCACCGTGTCCATACCAGCACCGTGAGTGCACCCCGGGGGCCGGCTGGTCCCACTGTGGATGCACTCTCACCCTGGGGGCTTCTTTCACCCACAGTCAGGGCAGCCTTGGGGAAAGGGCTATTTCTGACACCTGCCCCATCACAATGCCCCATAGGAAAGCCCACCTACTGGGGACAGTGATGCCCCAGGGGCTCCCAGGAGCTCAGGAGGGCTCAGACACTGACTCGTCAACTCCTGGAAGGAATTCCAGGCTGCCTGTCCAGCTGCACTTGGAGAATCGTCCCTCTGTTTGTCCCCCACCCCTCACTGCTCCTGGCATCCTGACCCTGCTCACTGCCTTTCTCTGGTGAATCCCAGGTCCCAGTTCCACCTGCCCTCCTCTGCTGCCCTGTCCTCCAAGAGGCCCCTGGCTGACCCTACCCGTGGGAAGCCATCCCCCACCCTGTCCCTCAGCCCATTTCCTCAGAGCCTCTCTCAGGGCTGGTGGAAGGTCTCTTTCTTTTCTCAGAACCCTCTTGGCCGCCCTCTCATCTCCCTCTCCTTTCTGACTCATGCATACATCCTCCCTGGCACCCAGCGGCTTTGCACATTAATATTTGTCAAATGAAGCAGCAAATAAGTAAGACAGCCATATCTGGCTTTCTCAGTGGCCATTCTGCCTGGGAGTGAAGCAAGTGTGCCTCACGCTGTCCTGCGTGGAGTGGACAGATTGGGTGCCAGGGTCACGAACCACTGCGGACTCCCCTCCTCCTCTGGAAGAGCCGCTTTTAGGACGAATGAAGATGAACAGGCACGTCTGTGCCTCAGTCAGGATCCTCGGCTGCACGCAACAGAAACCAACCGGGGCTGGTGTGAGCAGTGGAGGATCTGGTAAAGGGACCCTGGTGGCTCCCAAGTCCCCAGGAGGGTCTGGGAAGTGGGGTCTGCACAACCGCCCCGCAGAGCCAGTCCCCGTGGGGAGGCTGAGCTGCTCCTTCTGGCGGGGTCCCCAACAGGTGAGGGGAGTGCAGGTGCAGGGGCCAGAAACAATGACAGTGGTCCCTTCACCCCAGGCCACAGGGTGTCCTTCCCTGTCATATTCAGGTCAGTCTCCTGCAGTCCCCTGGGCTGTCCAGAGCAGCTGCCTGCCCCCAACCTACTGGGCCTTCCTGTCCTGCAGCCCAGCCAGTTCTAGCTTCCACCACCCATGCAGCGCCTGTCCTGGTCTGGCTGCAGGGCTGGTCTGGTGGCCTTGACCCTGGCCTGGCTCTGGGCTGGTTTCTCCTGGATGCTGCATCCCCCACCTCTCTTACAGCCACTGTGCCTCCCAAGGGGCGGGACTACCATACCCAGCCCATTGTCCCTTGCTCCTTAGGGACAGAGCCCTCCCTGACCAACGCTGCCCTTTCTTTCCCGCCCTATGCGAGCCCAGAGTCCCACAGCTGGGATGAGACCAGGGGCAGCCGTTCAGCCAAATCTGGAAACCTGGTTCATTTGTTAGGTATAGGCGAAGAATGCTTGGGTTTTTCTTAAACAAGACTGATGTGGTTTCTTTCCTTGGAGAGAGAGGTAACATCAAAGTTTTAAAACAGAATAAATTGCCAAAGTTTTAAAACAAGCCATTCAGGGCCAAGTAGGTTCCATTCCTCTGTGTGACTGCAAATGTCATCATTCATAAATCATGTCTTTAAAAGCCGTGTGCAGAGGTTGCTGGGTAGACGGCTGCATTCCTCACTCAGCACTCGGCGTGTTAAGACAGAAACCTTTTTCCTCGAGCTGTGCCTAAGTTAGGAACTCAGTGTTGCTTGGGGGAGTTCAGAGCAGTGGCCTCCCTCTCCACAGCAGGCCAGCGCCCCTGAAAAGAGCACACATAGCAGGCACCCCAAAGGTGGAGGGCCCCTCAAGCAAAGTGACAGGGTGGGGACAGAACTATGGGGCAGCCGGACCCCCCACAGGGGACCCCTGGACACTGCTCATCAGACGTTTGGACGAAGGAGACGAGGGGCATAGAGCTGATGGGTCTCAGACTCAGCAAATGCACCTGACGTCCATGTTTGGTCTGTGCCACATGGGGCAGGAAAGGCCAGTTCTGCGGCTGTGTGTTTTAGGTTTGTAGAGAGAGAAGCTCAGACCCCATCACTGTCCTCCTCCCAGCTGGGGTGGTGGCTAAACGGAGAGTGCAGGTCGGGTTCTCGGACAAGTTCATGCAAATTCCTGAAGCCTCCCTGCTCCCTCCCAGCAGCCAGTCCAGGGTGCAGATAGCTTCAGCTCACAGGCCACGTCCTGGCCTAAGTCCCTGACATCCATTAGCCTATTTATTTTGAGACAGGGTCTTGCTCTGTTGCCCAGGCTGAGTGCAGCAGCACAATCATGGTTTACTGCAGTCTTGATCTCCTTGGGCTTAGGCGATCCTTCCGCCTCAGCCTCCTGAGTACCCGGGACCAGAGGCACATGCCACCACACCCGGCTAATTTTTCTATTTTTTGTAGAGATGGGGTTTCCCCACGTTGCCCAGGCTGGTCTTGAACTCCTGGGCATCGTCCCACCTCAGTCTCCCAAAGTGCTGGGATTACAGGTGTGAGCCACGGTGTCTGGCCGCTATTAGCCTATTTAATCCTCGCAAATAACCCTTACGGCAGGGACAGAGGGGCTCAGACGGGTTAAGAGTCACGCAGCCCAGGAGTGGTAGAGCCCAGATGCAATCCCTGGCACGCTTATCTCAGAACACGTGGGAGGCATGACGAGGTCAGTGACCTCTTGCGGAGACCCCAACAGCAGCCCCAAAGGCTGTGGGTGCCCCGTGTCTGTGGGGGCCCTGAGACCCTGGGCCAGGAGCCCCGGCTGAAGGCGGGCTTCCTCAGGGTGTCTGCCTCCCTCAGGCTTCCCAGGAGTGGCTTCGGGGGCTCTCACTGGGCACGCGTGAGTCCCACGACCTGGATAGTCACCTGGCCACTCCACACTAGTGCCCAGCAGTACAGGGGCCCTGGGAGAGTGGGTGCGTGGCCATTGTCACCGCCACTGAGCACTGAGTGGGCGACTTTGCAAAGGGGCATGGACTGAAGAGAGCACG
>NW_022325626.1:0-41083 GCF_002776525.5 Piliocolobus tephrosceles | reverse complement strand
TGCGGGTGTGACTGTTACTCTGTGTGTGTGACTGTGTGTGTGGGTGTGACTGTATTATTCTGTGTCGCCGGGGGCAGCAAGGGCCCCAGAATCCCCAGGAGCACCTCAGTGCACTCAGCACTGGCTCCAATGTCACCCCCGAGCAAAGGCCCCTGATTCCTCCTGTCAGAGAAAAGAGAGTCCACAGGGCCTGGGTTTCCACCCTTCTCCCAGTGATGGGTACTCAGAGGTAATGACTCTTTCCAAGTTCAAGAACATCCTTTTAATCACAAACCACTCATCCACAAATGTGGCTATGGGGTAAGCAGCCTGGGCTGGGACCCTTTCCAGAGGTAAGTTGGAGTCACGTCCCTGCCCCCTTCCTAGGGTGGAGGTGGCCTCCAGCCAGGGGGGGCTTCCAGGTTAATGCCAGAGCCTCGACTACTTTGGACTCCTGTGAGCTCTTCTTGGTTGGAAGAAGGGGGGGTATTGCGGGCCTGCTCTGTCCCAAGGCTCCAGAAGCTGCCCCCACCCAGGCCTGCCTGGCCTCACCCTGCAGCCTGGGTGCACGGCAGCCTGGGCCCTGCCTACACGATGCCCTCTGTGTGCTTGCTCTGCCAGACCACCAGTGCCGTCACCAGCAGGGTCACCGTGATAGGGACCACGATGAAGGGATAGAGGACGCTGCCAGGCGGGTCCCGCACGGCCCTGCCTGAGATGGGGCAGGCCCTGAAGTAGTGCCCGTGCACTGCCAGGAAGAACCTGTCCACCTCTGCGTTGGGCCAGAAGCAGCCTAGCTTCTCCGCCATGTGCCAGGTGCAGTCAGCCAGCTCCCTGTAGCTCCTGTGGATGGAAGAGGAGGTGGTGAGACCCTGGGCAGGCAGGGGAACCAACGCGGGACCCCAGCCAGGGGCGCTGCACTGTGGCCCCTCACGCGGCCCTGGAGCTTGGCTTGGAAAAGCCCTGGCACTGAGGCAGTGGCCCTGGATCCAGGAGGGCAGGGCCCCAATGGCTCCAGGGGGACTCCCAGGCAACCTGCATGGCGGCCCGTGGTGCAGGAAGCCCTGGCGTGGCTGTGGGGCCTCTCACAGCTCTGTCTGCACCGGAAGGATGACCCAGGGTGGGTGGCCAATGAGGCCTGCACCTCGGCCACCAAATCCTCCGCCACCAGCTCCTTCTGCCACCCCGGGCAAGGTCACAGGCTGGTGTTGCGTCTGTGTGTGACTGTTATTCTGTATGTGACTGTAATCGTTATTCTTTGTGTGTGACTGTGTGTGACTATGTGTAACTGTTATTCTCTGTGTGTGACTGTGTGACTGTTATTCACTGTATGACAGTGTTATTCTCTGTGTGACTGTATGACTGTTATTCACTTTGTGACAGTGTTATTCTGTGTGACTGTGTGTGTGACAGTTATTCACTGTGTGACAGTGTTATTCTGTGTGACTGTGTGTGACTGTTATTCACTGTGTGACGGTGTTATTCTGTGTGACTGTTATTCTGTGTGTGACTATTCTCTGTGTGTGACTGTTATTCTGTGTGTGACTGTGTGACTTATTCTCTGTGACTGTGTAACTGTATTATTCTGTGTATGACTGTGTGTGACTGTTATTCTATTTGTGACTCTGTGTGACACTGTCTCTGTGTGACTGTTATATTCTATATGTGACTCTATGTGTGTGACTATTTTCTGTGTGACTGTGTTACTGTTATTCTCTGTGACTATGTGACTGTGTAACTGTTATTATCTGCGTGTGACTGTTATTCTCTGTGATTGTGTGTAGCTGCGTTATTCTGTGTGTGACTGTGTGTGACTGTTATTCTCTTTGTGACTGTGTGACATTGTGTGTGACTGTTATTTTCTGTGTGACTGTGTGTGACTATTTTCTGTGTGTGACTGTGTGTTACTGTTATTCTGTGACTGTTATTCCCTGTGTGTGACTGTGTGTGAATAGCCGTGCTATTCTGTGTGACTGTTATTCTGTGTGTAACTGTGTGACTGTGTTCTGTGTGACTGTGTGTAACTGTTATTCTCTGCATGTGACTGTAATTCTGTGTGTTATTGTGTGACTATATGTATATATAACTGTGTTATCCTGTGTGTGACTGTGGGTGTGACTGTTATTCTCTGTGTGTGACTGTTATTCTGTGTGTGTGTGAGACATTCTATGTGTGACTGTGCAACACTGTTATTCTGTGTGACTGTGACTGTGTTATTCTCTGTGTGTGATTGTGTGTGTTATTCTGTGTGTGACTGTGTAACACTTATTCTGTGTAACTGTTACTGTGCTATTCTGTGTGTGTGACTGTGTTATTCTGTGTGTGTGTGTGTCCCTGTGAGTGTAACTTGTTATTTTCTGTGGGTTTGTGACTGTGTTATCCTCTGTGTGTGTCCCCGTACATGTAACTGTTGTTATTTGTATGTGGTGTGACTGTGTTATTCTGTGTACCTGTGTGTGGGTGTAACTGTGTTATTCTGTGTGTGAACCTGTGTGTGCAGGTGTGACTGTGTTATTCTGTGTGTGTGACTGTGCGGGTGTGACTGTGTTATTCTGTGTGTGTGACTGTGTGTGTGGACTTCACCACAGGGCCCCTGACCCTATCCTGCCATGGCTGCAGGTGCCTTTGCCCACAGGTATGGCTGCCACCAGGCTAGAGGGAAAGGAGTGGAGGTGGCTGTGCTGAGCTACGGGCCTGGGCAGCACGGGCAGAGGGTGTGCCATTGGGGTGCTCCTTGGGCTTGGCTTGGAGAGCAGCCATCACGGAGTCCCCTCTGCTCCAGGAAATCTAACCCTCGAAGTCGCAGCAGATGAGCTCATTCCCACCCTGCCCCTTAGGTGCTCTCAGGACTCTGCTCCCCCAGGGTTCTCTGGGGAGAGCAAATGCCATCTGTTTCTGAACAACTTTTTCCATAGACAGGGGTTTGTAGGCCACAGGCTGCCCTTTGAAATGAAGTGGACAAAACCCAAGTGGATCCAGCCATCAGGGCTCTTCCGTGTCATCTTCCAACCCAGGACGTGGGTGCCAAGTGCCTCTTCCAGCAGAGGAAACTGAGGCTCTGAGACTGCACTGGCCATGGGTAGAACCCAGACCACACCGGATCCTTCTGCCTCCAACCCTGCATTTCCCCCAACCCTCAACCTCCTGCTTCACAGAACAGCCCTGAGACTCAGGAAGAAAAGCACCTCTGGTATTGCATGGGGCTCAGAGCCTGTTCTCAGGGACTGACTGCCTGAGGGGTCTTGGTGGCATTCACTGTTGTCACCATTCCATGATAACTGCTGTTATCATGAAGATCCACTGGGTGCCCCTGCATGATAGGCACAGGCTCAGCAGGGCCTGTGTGTGATCTTGCTCACGCTTGGAGACCGCTATTACCCATCGTTTTATAGACAGGGAAACAGAGGTTTGGGAAGGCTGGAGGGCTTCCGGGTGAGAGGGCCAGGGTGTGACTGCACAGGTCTCACACCTCACCACTGTCCCTCGCCCTTGGTGGCCAAATCTGGCCACAGCTTGAACACTTCCTTGTCTGGGTCCAAGTCGCACTCACTGGGGGTTGAGGCCACAGTGGGCATCCATAAGCCAGTAAGCCTTGAATGAGCCCTTGCCCCATAGGGGCAGCCTGAGTGCCTCTAGGGCAGTTGTCAAGTCCCCTTCACGTCCGTATCCACGATGCCAGTGTGATGCCAGGCTTGCCGTGGCAGTTGTGCCACAGGGCTGCAGCCAGGGTAGGAACAGGCTCAAAGCCCTTTCCACCATCCCAGACGCTTCTCTCCTGGGAAGCAGATGTCTTAGGCTGCTGAGGGAGGAACAGCACAGCCTGTCACCCCCAGGGCACAGGCAAAGACACACCATGGCTGGTGGAAGGACAGGAAGGAACTCTTTTTCTTTGGAAGGGCACCAGGAAACTATCCTGGCCTAGGATCCTGCACCATACAAAACAGAGGCCTTGGCTGGGCATGGTGGCTTATGCCTGTAATCCCAGCACTTTGGGAGGCCGAGCCTAGTGGATCACAAGGTCAGGAGTTTGAGACCAGCCTGGCCAAGATGGTGAAACCCTGTCTGTACTAAAAATACAAAAATTAGCTGGGTGCAGTGGTGGGTGCCTGTAATCCCAGCTACTCAGGAGACTGAGGCAAGAGAATCGCTTGAACCCAGGAGGTGGAGGTTGCAGTGAGCTGAGATCACGTCACGGCACTTGAGCCTGGGTGACAGAGCAAGACTAAGACTCTGTCTCAAAACAACAACAACAAAAAACAGTGATCTCTTCTCGCTGGGGAAGGGACAGGACAGTCGCACCCAAGACCCCAGCAGAGTTTGTCTGCCACAGGAAAAAGGGGTAGGAATTCTGAGGCAAAAGGCACAGGGAAGGGCCTGTCTAAACTGAGGCTGGATCAGGACACAGAGAACCCTCCCCGAGCCTTTGAACATAACCTTGGTGTAGAATAACAAGCAGTACCTGTCTACTGCCAAGAGAAAGTGGGGCGAGATCCACGCTGCAGCACAGGCAGGCAAGAGAAAGCTGAAAGCAAAGCTGAAAGCACCACACTGAGAAATCTCCTCCAGTGCCCTAGTCCCAACCCTGGGCACAAGGCAATGGCAGCTCATTGCTAGAGGTACTTGAGGCCTATGGTACATTGAAGATAACCATAACAACGACGAATCCCAAACCCAGTTCAATTCCTAACAAGATTGACTCAAATCCCACACTAACAGTCTGACAGAAGAGGCTTACCCATTTCCACCTGTAAATACTATTGACTGTAGTCACCTCTGTTCTATACATGCATGTTCAGTATTCAATAAAAATTATATATATATTTTTGTTCAGAAGTAACAAAAACAACCAGTCCATTGCCAAGAGGCAAAACAATGAATGGAATTAGACTCAGAGATGACCTAGATGTCAGACAGGTATGTTAGAATGGCTAGTGATAATGGGTCTAGTGGAAAGGGTAGACAATATGCATGAACAGATGGAGAATTTAAGCAGAGAAGTGGAAACTCAAAGTCAAAGACAGTTGCTAGAAATAAAAAGACATGGCATCAGAGAGAATTCCTTCAATGGGCCCATCAGCAGACAAGAAAACTGAGGAAAGAGAGAAATTGAAGATATGTCAGTAGAAATTAACCAAACTGAAACACAAAGAGAAAAAAAAAGTGGGGGAAGACTAGAGCATCCAGGACCTGTGTAACATGACAATCCTGTAAATGACATCAACTTCAACTCATAATGTGGGAGTCCCAGAAGGAGGAGAGGGAATGGAGAAGAAATATTTGAAGAGGTAATGGCTGACGCTTTTAAAAAAATGATGAAAGACATAAAATTGCAG
Source organism: Piliocolobus tephrosceles (assembly GCF_002776525.5). Classification (NCBI taxonomy): domain Eukaryota; kingdom Metazoa; phylum Chordata; class Mammalia; order Primates; family Cercopithecidae; genus Piliocolobus; species Piliocolobus tephrosceles. The sequence goes on along the minus strand of NW_022325626.1, from coordinate 35,771 downwards.
ATCCAAGAAGCCTGGAGAATCTAAAACAGGACAGAAAACAAAGCAGCTACAATAGCAAACAACCACATAGGCACATCAAAGTCCAACTAATGAACACCAAAGAAAAAGGAAGAAATCTTGAAGTCAGAGGAAAAAAGGCATACAGAAGAACAGTGAGTTGTAGCAGATTTCTTAATTTCTTATCAGAGGCTTGTCATGCGGGAAGACAATGGGCAACATCTTGAAAGTATTAGGGGTTGGGGGGAGGGGAAACACATTCTTAGAATGTTTTCTACACCTAGGAATTTTCTATATTCTAGGAATTCTATACCTAGAAAAAAATACCTTTTGAAAATGAGGTTGAGGCTGGGCACATTGGCTCACACCTGTAATTCCAGCACTTTGGGAGGCCGAGGCAAGCGGATCACTTGAGGTCAGGAGTTAGAGACCAGCCTGGCTAACATGGTGAAACCTCGCCTCTACTAAAAATACAAAAATCAGCTGGGTGTGGTGGCGGACACCTGTAATCCCAGCTACTCAGAAGGCTGAGGCAGGAGAATTACTTGAACCTGGGAGGCGGAGGTTGCAGTGAGTTGAGATCAGGCCATTACACTCCAGCCTGGGTGACAGAGCAAGACTCTGTCTTGAAGAAAACCAAAAAAAAAAAAAAAACCCAAAAAACAAAAAAATAAGAGGTTGATATAAGAACCTTTTGAGAAAAAAGAAGCTGACAGAATTCATTGCCAGCAGACCTGTGCTACAAGAAATGTCAAAGAAAGTTCTTCAGTCATAAGAAAGAATTTGAGATCCATGTGAATAGATGACGGGCTCCAAAAACAGTGAAAATGAAGATAATAGAAGGATACTTTTCCTTATACTTAATCTAGAAAGTGAGTAAATGGATCAGAGGTCAAAAATCAAATGTGAGGAGACCCTCGGGGGCTTTAAGAGGCTATACAGAAAAAGTAGGGGCCTCTCCAGCATCCCAGCGCCCTCTACCCCAGCCCCTATCATACGGTCACTGTTTTTCCTCCCTGGCCGCCCTCTAGATCACTGCCCTGAGTGCACAGCGCCTCCCGCAGCCCATGCAAGAGGCCTAGTAGATGAGGCATGAGGAGGGACAGGCAGCAGAGGGTGTGCCCTGCCTGTGGGCACTGGGGTATGTGGTCTTTCCAGGTGAGCAAGGACTCATGTTTCAAGAAGAAAACAGAAGTGGAAAAAGCCGCAGGAAGTTGTGACAGTCTGTGTCTCATCGTGGGGAAAAAAACGAATGAGTACATGTTATGTGGCTGGTCCACGGTAAATGTTAGACGTGTTATTGTTGCTGAAAACCAAGTCTAGGCTTCTCAGCTACAGGGCTAAACAGTGAGAATGCTGCCTCTTTTTTTTTGACCAAGTCTCACTCTCTCATCTAGGCTGGAGTGCAATGGTGTAATCTCAGCTCACTGCAACCTCCGCCTCCCTGGTTCAAGCGATTCTCCTGCCTCAGCCTCTAGAGTAGCTGGGACTACAGACACGGTCCACCACACCTGGCTAATTTTTGTATATTTAGTAGAGACGGGGTTTCACTATGTTGGCCAGGCTGGTCTCGAACTCCTGACCTCAGGTGATCCACCTGCCTTGGCCTCCCAAACTGCTGGGATTACAGGCGTGAGTCACTGCATCTGCCCAGTGAATGCTGCTTTGAATGATGATCCTGTCCCGTATCTCAGACCCTCCAAACCCACAGGCAGTTTAGGTTTTGGTGTTCTGCAGATCAGTGATACATGATCCTGAACACTGCCCCCCGTCCTCTGAGGCGCGGAGCTGTGGCATTTTTCGGAGGAGCTATTGCCATCTCTGCACTGGCCAAACAGAACAGGAAGGAGCGGATGCAGGAAGCCACGCCACCACAGAACCCACACTGAGGCCACGCTGAGGCAGATAGGGCCGTGTGTGGGTGGGCTATTCTGGGACCAGGCACTCTCTCCTTGATACGTTAGCCTTCTGGATTGCAGCGCCACCCACGTCTAAAAATATCTCTAATGTGCTGTCGGCTGCCCACTTCATCCTGTTTATTTATACAGAAGTGACAGCTGAAACCTTCAATAAATGTTGTGAGCTCCGTCAGTGAGGATGTGATAAAAAAAAATTCCCCTCGGAGTACAGACATTCTTCTGCCCAACAGAACATAGAACTGACTGAAGGACCCAAAATAGTCATGAAAAATACACCCTGACTCGAACTCCCCAAAGTTTCAGTTCTCATGTCACTGAGCAATTATCCTTTTTTGGCTAGGACTTTCTATTCTGGGGCTCAAAGCAAATGTTGCTCGGAATGTTCCTGAATCCTATGGCGGGAGTTTCCAGCATATCTGGGTCCCAAGTCAAGGCCCGGCACCGCAGTTCATGGTGGTTCACTTGCTGGTAAGAAAGTGTCATCGCTGATGCTCACAGGTGAGTCGTCTACTCTGGGGACACCCTGAGGTTGCAGTTGTCCCCCAGCTACCCCTGGCTGGCCCTAATATGAAATATCAGAGCCTGGGCCCTGTCACCCACAGACCTGGGTTCAAATCCCAGCTCCACCTCTTACCCAGAGTGATCCTGGAGACCTCATTTGCCTGTTCAAGCCTTAGTCTCCTATTAAGATGAAGAGACAGGTCCTCACTTGATTGGCTCATGAAGTATACATTTCTCGTCCTTTTTGAGTTTATACTTAAGCAAAAGGTGACCAGGCAATGTGTGTCTAAATCATCAGAAAATCGGAGGGGAAACCACTTTTGGCTTTAAATTCACTTTTTACAATTTATTTATTTATTTTAGACAGGGTTTTGCTTTGTTGCTTGGGCTGGAGTGCAGTGTGGCATGATCTTGGCTCACTGCAAACTCTGCCTCCCGGGTTCAGGTGATCCTCTTGCCTTACCCTCCAGAATAGCTGGGATTACAGGCGTGCACCACCACACCTGGCAAACTTTTATTTATTTATTTATTTATTTATTTAGTACAGACAGGGTTTCACCATGTTGGCCACGCTGATCTCAAATTCCTGGGCTCAAGCGACCTGTCCGCCTTGGCCTCCCAAGGTGCTGGGATTACAGGCATGAGCCACCACACCCAGCCTCAGTTCACTGTATCTGCATCAGCATTTGCCTCCCTCTACCCTGGAAGATTCAGCCTGGTGGCTTCCAGCAGCTTTCATTACCTGCTGGGGCGGGAGGTGCCACCCCATGTATCCTGACAGCCAGCGTGGGTGAGCCACTTGAGGCTGGCTCGGGGAGCCTGTCCCAATGCCAGGCAGACATGGGGTAGGGATTCAGATAGGGTGGTGTATGGGTGGCTACAAAACACAGAGCGGAATCCCCATGAGGCATTTAAATCACTGTTTCTTCTAGAAATACAAATGACTACCAGGCATGTGAAATGAAAGACCACACATCCAGATGGCACTTCTCTTACAGATGAGAATGCTAGACTGGGCGCGGGGGCTCACACGTGAAACCCCAGCACGGTGGGAGGCCTAGGCCAGAGGATTGCTTGAGCCTAGGAGTTTAAGACCAGCCTGGGCAACACAGTGAGACCTTGTCTCTACAAAAAAATACAAAAATTTGCCAGTGATGGCGTGCACCTATAGTCCCAGCTAGTTGGGAGGCTTAGGTCAGAGGATCACACGAGCCCAGGGAGGTGGGAGATTGAGGCTGCAGTGAGCTGCGTTCCTGCCACTGCACTCCAGCCTGGGCAACAGAGTGAGACCCTGTCTCAAAAGAAAGAAAAGAATGCTGAATGCTAGTGAAGGTGTAGGACACTGAGGCAAGCACTCACAGCATTCCTCACGGAAGATAAACTGGTACAATTTTTCTGAAATACAATGTGGCAATATGTATCAATAATGTCAAACTCATAGATGCCTCTTGACCCCATAATTCCATTACTGGGGTTTATCCTAAATTAATAATGTGAAATATAGATAACAGTGATCTAATAAGGTGTCCACTGCAGATTTATAATTATGAAAAACAGCAAACAACAGGACAGTGGTCACAGAAATTATTTATGAGCGGCTCTGTTATGTAGCTGTTAAAATTATATTTAGGAAGAAAATTTTAAGATGTAGAAAAATATTTATGTTCTAAAGCTGGGCAAAAGAACAGCTCTCATGCCTGTGATCTGAGCACTTTGGGAGGCTGAGGCAGGAGGATCGCTTGAGGCCAGGAGTTCAAGACCAGCCTGGGCAACATAGTGAGACCCAGTCTCTCTGCTAAATAAATAAATAGTTTTAAAAAGCAGCAGCAGGTTAGACCAGATACCACAAACAGCCTGGACTGGGGTAAAATGGTCCACACGGGCAGGAGACACACCAGAACGTTACAGGAGTGATCCCCACCAGAATGGTGATAACACAAAGGACTTTTCTCTCAACTTGTTTGGATTTTCTGGGTTTTCCACCTTGAGCATACACACTTTTTATAATTACATTTAACAGCTCATTTTGGCAGGAAGGCTCACAGGAAACTAGATTTGACATCACTGCACGTGCAGCCACCGCACCTGATGTCTCGGGCAGTCTGGGTCTTCCCACCAGATGGCTCTGATATGCAGGTGGGGCTGGGACTCTCTGGTGACAGTGGCTCATGGGGCAGGCGTGCAGTGCAGACAGGCAGTGGGGACAGGACATTGGGCCTCTCCAGTCTCAGTGGCCTCCTGTGTGGAATTGGGGGCCCTGCGGGACCCAACTCTGAGGCAGGAAGGGGCCCTGTGGGAGGGTGAGTGGGGGTGCAGGGTGGGCCCTGGGGGCAGGACCCCACTTTCCTCCTTGCTCTGTTCCCCCCGCCACCCCCTCTGCAGAAACCTCTGCATCCTCCTGGTCCTCCTGTTGCTTATTCCATCTCCCTTTCCTTCTGGCCCCTCCTCTTCCTCCTGATCCCTCTCTCCTCCTGGCCCCTCCCTCCTCCTCCCAGCCCCTTCTTCTTCCTCCCAGCACCTCCTCCTTCTCCCGATCCCTCCCTCTTCCACCTCGTCCTTGCTCCAGGCCCCTCCTCATCCTCACTCCAGCCTTGCTCCGGGTGGCAGTGGGGCATCCTCACTGACTGAAGCCCCCTGCCCTTTCTAGCCCCGGGAGGAGAGGCATCCCCCGCAAAGCGCTCCTCCTCTCTTCGCCTTGGGCTGCACCTGTGAGCTCCCCATTCTCCCTCCTCCACCTGAAGCCTGGGCCGTTCACTTCTGGTTGTGAACACGTGTGATTGCCTATCCCCTGAGTTATCGCGGCTCCCCTTCCCTCAAGGGTGCCCTCCCCTCCTGAGGCCCCATCACTGCGCCCAGGATGGGGCAGAAGTGACTTGTCCTGGTGGATGGGTTATTACAACTCACATAGCAGCTTCCACCTTTCTGCAGTGAGTTTGTGGGGGCCTGGCATCTATGCACCCCTTCTTCTGCCTCCTCCAGTTTAGTCAGGGGCAGCCATCAAACCCCTCCACTGCCCTCCACTCTGCATGCTGGGCTTAGCCACAACGGGCTCTCCAGGCCACATCCCACACCCTGGCACCTGCCCCAACCCACCGTCCACACCTTCCCACCCCTGCTTCACGCCTTCAGGGCTCACCATTGCACCTGTCCCGGATTCAGAAGCCTCTGTGTGGGTTGCTCAACTGGGACCCCTCCCTCCTGCTGGCCACATTCTAGCCACACTCCCCGCTCACCTGGGTCCCCTCCCTCTTGCTAGCCACATTCTGGCCACAGTGGCCAGCATTCTGCCTCAGGGCCTTTGCACGTGCTGTTCCTTTTACCTGGAAAGTTCTTAGCCTCATCTTCACAGGGCCACCCTAGGCTCACCCTTCACTTAAATGTCATGTCCTCAAAGAGGCCTTTCTGGATGCTTCAATCATATTTGGCTCCCCCAGCAAAGTGGGGTTTTCCTTCCTAGATGTGCGTTACTTTGTGCCTGTCCATGGATTCATGTGATTATTGAATCACTGTTGGTCTCAACAACCAGACTGCAGATACCACCAGGGCAGGGAGGGTGAGAGCCAAAATCCCACTTACTCTGCTCACAGCGGCCACCTCCAAGGCAAAGTGAAACAAAGGCTAAAGGAAGACAGCGAGAGAGGGCTGTGCCCAGGAGACGCAGACAGAAGGTGAGCAGGGGTGCAGATCCATGGGGCTGTCAGGGATACTCCACCTAGAACAGTCTCAGCACCACGCCGCAGTGCACAGACGGCCGCAGCTGCCAGGAACGCAAGAACGTGGGGGACTTAAACACACCTCCCAAGGCTAGGTAGATAAACAGTATCATAAAATGATTATGAAAAATAATGTTAATAAACTGATGCAGTGACTGATAAAGGTTCCATTCTACAGAGACTCAGCCAGCTTTTCAAAGGCCCCTGGGTCCGTATTAGGCAGCAAAAAGAGACTCATCACATCCCCAGAGAATAAATCGTAAGTCAATATTCTTAGGCTACAATATTGAAAACTAAAAATTAGTTTTAAAAAAGGATATATTTAAAAAAACGGAATTCTTGAAAGATCATTCACATAATTTTGAAGTCATGCGAGAAGTTAAAAATTCAATTACAAAATATTAAGAAACAAGAATGGCAAAATACTATGTGTACAAATGAATGGAATGGGGCAAAAGTGGATTCTGAGAAAAATTAACAGTTGTAAATTATCTTCTTATTAAACAAAAATACATGAAAATAAACAAAATAAGTATCCAAAGCAAGATATTTTTTAAAAAGAATAAATCTCTCCAAATGGCAAATAATTTGTCCATCAATAATTATTAAAAGCTAATATTGGCCAGATGTAGTGGCTCACGCCTGTAATCCCAGCACTTGGTGGGGCCAAGGTGGGCAGATCACTTGAGGTCAGGAGTTCAAGACCAGCCGGGGCAGCATGGTGAAACCCCATCTCTGCTGAAAATACCAAAATTAGCCAGGCGTGCTGGCACACACCTGTAGTCCCAGTTACTTGGGTGGCTGAGGCACAAGAATCCCTTGAAGCCAGGAGCCAGAGGTTGCAGTGAGTCGAGATCGTGCCACTGCACTCCAGCCTGGGCAACAGAGTCAGACACTGTCCTAAAAAAACAAACAAACAAATAAAAAAATAAAAAAAAAAGAAAAGAAAAGTTATAAGAGATTAATGTGTAAAAATAGTTTGTTAAAAATTGGAAAATCCTCTGTGAATTGGGATACTTTTTGGGAAATTATAAACTATCAAATATTGACTTAAAAAGGAGGAATTCCAAGAAGAAAAATGGAAAATGTTATTAAAGAATTGCTGTCTCAAAAGGCCCTAGATCCCACGCAGTTCTTTCAAATTCTTTTTTTTTTTTCTTTTTAATTGAGATAGGGTCTCACTATGTTGCTCTGGCTGGTCTCAAACTCTTGGACTCAAGTGATCCCACCTCAGCCTCCCAAAGTGCTGGGATTACAGGAGTGAGAGGCATGAGCCACTGCAAATTCTTAATGTGAAAGAAAAAGATGTGGAGCTTCCCAGTTCATTTAAAAAAGTTAAGAAACCCTGATCCCAGCCGGGCGCGGTGGCTCAAGCCTGTAATCCCAGCACTTTGGGAGGCCGAGACGGGTGGATCACGAGGTCAGGAGATCGAGACCATCCTGGCTAACACGGTGAAACCCCGTCTCTACTAAAAAATACAAAAAAAACTAGCCGGGTGAGGTGGCGGGCGCCTGTAGTCCCAGCTATTCGGGAGGCTGAGGCAGGAGAATGGCGGGAACCCGGGAGGCGGAGCTTGCAGTGAGCCGAGATCGCGCCACTGCACTCCAGCCTGGGCAACATAGCGAGACTTCATCTCAAAAATAAATAAATAAATAAATAAAAGAAACCCTAATCCCACGCCTCTTAAGATGGCATGACATGTGTCTCAGTGCATGCGCACATGGACAGAACAGATGCCCTTCACTTCCACCTATGTATTCAACTCCTCTATCCAACGCTAACAAATTTCATCTAGCCATATAGCATATTTTATTTAAAGGAGGGCTAATCTCAGGAATGCTTTAAACCTGTTACTACAAAATCACACTTTAATATACCATGGGAAAAAAACACACCATCATTTTCGTACACATTGAGAAGGCATTTGAGAAAACTCAACATTCGTTTCTGATTTTTTAAAAAAAGCCATAACCTTGGAAACACAGAAAGAGACTATTTTCTTAATGTGATAAAAATCTCTCTCTCGGCCGGGCGCGGTGGCTCACGCCTGTAATCCCAGTACTTTGGGAGGCTGAGGCAGGAGGGTCACCTGAGGTCAGGAGTTTGCGACCAGCCTGGGCAACACGGTGAAACCCCGTCTCTACTAAAATACAAAAAATTAGCCGGGTGTGGAGGCGTGTGCCTACAGTCCCAGCTACTCGGAAGGCTGAGGCAGGAGAATTGCTTGAACCCGGGAGGCGGAGGTTGCAGTGAGCCGAGATCGCGCCACTGCACTTGTGACCCTGTCTCAAAGAAAAAAAAACCTCTCTCTCAAAACAATAGGATGCATCCCATTTAGGACTGGAACGTGGGGCCATTTTCATGGCATCCAGCAACAGGCTTATTTTGCATTTAGGCGGCCGGGGCTGGCTTCTCCCTTGTGGTTTCTGCCTTTGGTGTCAGGGCTCCCACCCAAGATTCCGTGAATAGCGGGACCTTTCCAAAGCAGGGAGGGGCTAGCCACTTACTGCGCCACTTCCTCTGTGGACAGAGAGCCACGCTGTGGCCTGGCGTGCGTCAGGCGTGGGCAAGCGCGGGGCCGGCTTGTCTTTAAGAGGCCTCAGCCCAGGCCCTGGGGATATGAAAGCCCACGTGCTGTAGCTTCCCATCTACGTCTGTGTGTGTGAGTAGGGCCTGGCTTCCTGTCACTTCTGCCCAGCACTGCTGGAGGCAGCAGAGAACTGGGCACCTTTTGTTTTTCTTGACACCGGGGAAATGTATAAGGAAGTCTTGTTAACTGTTTGATGAAAAACACTTCAGCACACTGTCGCTGGCCCGGGAAACGTGGGCTGGGCCAGCAGGCTCTGAGCCAGCTGTGCACACCTGGAACTCCTACTGGGTGAGTGGCTGCTCCCATACCCCTGGGACTTGCAGCACACGCCAGGAAAGGCAGTTATTGTCCTATCAAACCCTTCCTAAATCAGACTGGTCAGAGAGTACAGTCAAACTAGGAAAAGAGCCAAGCGTTACAAGTCCTATGTACCTGTACCGGCCCAGGGATGCCTACACATTTGACCTACCGCACTGCGGAGACAGGAATGCTTTGAAATAAGTGTCATCATTGCATGCAAATGAATATGTTAAACAGGAATTTTCCCCAGGTTCTGACTATGGTTTATCTATTTAAGTTGAATTAACAGGGACTTCTGACATCTTAGCAAAGCCATTTTCCCAAGAGCACAAGGGGAAATGCCAACTCCATTCCTCTCCAAAGAATTACAGCATCTGGCCAGGCATGGTGGTTCCGCCTGTAATCCCAGCGCTGTGGGAGGCTGAGGCGGGTGGATCACCTGAGGTCAGGAGTTCGAGACCAGTCTGGCCAACATGGTGAAACCCTGTCTCTATTAAAAATACAAAAATTAGCTGGGTGTGGTGGTGCACGCCTGTGGTCCCAGCTACTCAGGAGGCTGAGGCAAGAGAATGACTTGAACTGGGGAGGTGCAGATTGCAGTGAACCGAAATTGCACCACTGCACTCCAGACTGGGAGACAGAGTGAGATTCAGTCTCAAAAAGAAAACAAATTTTAAAAAAAGGCTGGGCATGGTGGCTCATGCCTGTAATCCCAGCACTTTGGGAGGCCGAGGCAGGTGGATCACGAGGTCAGGAGTTCGAGACCAGCCTTACCAACATGGTGAAACCCTGTCTCTACTAAAAATACAAAAATTAGCTGGGTGTGGTGGCGTGTGCCTGTAATCTTAGCTACTCAGGAGGCTGAGGCAGGAGAATCGCTTGAACTCAGGAGGTGGAGGTTGCAGTGAGCCGAGATTGCACCACTGCACTCCAGCCTGGGAGACAGAGCGAGACTCCATTTCAAAACAAAACAAAACAAAACAAAATCAAAAAAAGAAAAAAAAAAGGATGACAGCAACCGTGAGCATGTGTTTCTGAGGTTTCCACTAAGACTCTTGGATCTGTAAACAAGAAGCTTCACCACAGGTTTTTTGCAAATACTTCGCCAAATCATGGAAGCCAATTCCATTCCACACCTTCGTTACCAGCTGAATACTGCACTTCACCAGAGACCGGGCCCTTGCTGAACAAGGAGGCCAAAGGCCTCTCTCCTGCAGGAAAAGGAACAATGTGAATAACGCACTGAAGAAAGAATCTTGGGAGGGTTCGAGGAAACAGGAGGAAGACAGATGAAAATGGGCCCAGTGTTCTCACTGCTGTGGAGGAGGCCACAATTCCTCCTGTGACACTTGCAGTGACTGTAGAGCATGCTAATAAAGCCAGAGAAAAAGGCCAGCCCTCTCTGCATGTTGAGCAGGGAAGGCAGACACGGGACCACCTGTGGCCTCATCCTCACCTCCCCTTGCTCATGGCCTGTCTGGGCTTCAGGCTCTGTCCTGTCCCATGTCATCTGCTCTTTCAGTCTCCCTCTTTCCTGGCCTGAAGTGTAGCTGGTTTTCCCATTACTGGGATGGAGCTGAGGCCCAGGCAGTGCCTGTGGTTGCATGCTGGGCTCTGGGGTCCGCTAGGACTGATGGACACCCTGTGACAGCTAAGAGTGCCACACGGAGCATCTGGTGAGCTGCAGGCATGTAAAAGAGGGACCCACTGAAGCTGGGGCAGGTGACCCCACCATCCCCACGGACAGCACACCACACCCCCAGGACATTTAAAGGCCTGGCCCCTCTGCTATCCAAAAGTCTAAGAGGCTGGGTGCAGTGGCTCACACCTGCAACCCCAGCACTTTGAGAGGCCAAAGTGGGAGGATCACTTGAGCCCAGGAGTTCCAGACCAGTCTGGGCAATACAGAAAGTCTCCCCCATCTCCACACAAAATTTAAAAAGTTAGCCAGGAGTGGTGGTGTGTGCCCGTAGTCCTAGCTACTTGGGAGGCTGAGTCAGGAGGATTGCTTGAGTCCAGGAAGTCAAGGCTGCAGTGAGCTAAGATCACGCAACTGCATTCCAGTCCAGGCGGCAGAGGGAGACCCTGCCTTAAAAACGAAACAAAACAAAACAAAAAAAGTCTAAGAAAATACTAAGACCTGTTTCCCTGAGTGAGTGTGACCCTAGGGCAGGCGTTCTTATCCCTCCTTATGGACAAGGGCGCTTGCTGAGGTGATGGGGAGGTCCCCGAGGCAGCAGTGCAGAGTGGGGAACGGTCCAGGGGTCTGCTGGGGACTGCTTGGCCTCCTCCACTCAGGGTCCTCCCTGGGCCTGGCTTCCTTGCCTCCCTCCCCTTCTCCTGCTGTGGTGGCCCCAGGCCAGGAAGGAATCTGGGCGCCTCTGCCGATGCTGGGAGGAAGCGAGAGTTTTCTAAATCCATCCCTGGCTCCATGTGCAGCCAGGTCTGGCACCAGACACAGCCTGGGAGCTGCCAAGCCAGGCTCCCCACAGAGCAGCCACAGCGGGCGGGCAGACGGGCACAATGCCTCCTCTGAGAACAGGCCTGGGCAGCTCCCTGGCTCCGGGGCTGCCAGATGAAGTGCAATTTTACAATGCAGTGGGCGTCCCAGGCAAAGTCACAGACTGTCCTATGCTGGCTGCATCTGGGCCTGAGCAGGGCGTGCATTGCGTCCCAGGGTCCGAGGATCAGGGAATGCTGGGAGATTGCCGAGCTGTGCTCCCTGTGGGCTGGGCACATGTGACCCCACGGGCTCACTACAACCCCTGGGAGGTGTCCTGGGACCCCTGTGGGGACACCCGGGTCTAGCTGCCCAGCTGTGTGATGGGGCCGAGACCACACTCAGGCCTGCCCAGGCCCCAGGGTTCCCACCTCATGGGGACATATGGTTGTGACATGTGTCCGAGTCTCAGGATGAAGCATGACAGCCGGGATGCTATATTTGGACACTAACACCCTGGGGGCATTGTCCTTGTGAAGCAACACTGGCCTGGAGGCTGGATGGGCTCTGCCCTGCCACCCACCCCTGGTCTCAGCACCAGCCGGCCCGAAGCACTCTCGCCCTCCCTGCGCAAGAAACTCTCTCCCTGATGCCACTGGACTCTGCAGGGTCCCCCGCCGGGCTTCACGAGCCTTCAACAATCCACCCTGCGCACCCATGGGGTGCCCTGCATCATGCTGGCCCCTATACAGGCACCCCACCCACTGGCCGCCTCCATCCGGGTGGCAGCCTTGCCACCGCTGCCCTCCTGCCCCGATCTCACCGCATTTGGAGCTCAGGGCAACACTGAGTGTGGGGAAAGGGCCAGGCCAGGAGATGTCCCACCATGGGGTGTTCACTGTGGGGGCTTCGAGGAGTTGGCAATTACGGAGCCTCGGTGTTTTCACTTTTCAAATGGGTTCAGTGATCCCTGGCTCACAGCAGCAGCGTGGTGAGAACTCCCTCAGAGGGCCACTACCACGCCGCTCTCTGATGCGAGCCCATGACTCCCCATAGGACCTCTTTGCACAGCAGGGGGTGGGCATGTGACTCGCACTGTCCCGTCTTTGGATGGGAGCCCCACATAGACAGGCAACACGTGGCTTACCGTCTCGCTCCTGACTCGCTCTACAATCCCCACCACAGGGCTGACCTCACGGGAGGGCGAGGGGCTCCAGAGGCCATGGTAGTGGGGGGCTGTGGCTCGAGGAGGGAGGGGGAGGCCCTGCTGCACTGGGTCCTTAGTGGCTGGCACCACTGGCCAGGTGTCTGCTAAGTCCTCAGCAAATGGCTGCTGAGCTGAGTCAGGTGTCTGGGTCCTGAGGAGTACCCTGCTACCAACGTGCCTTCACCTCACTTGTCAAAGGAGAACCACAACCTGACAGGAGCAGAACAGGTCACCCCGTTCCCCAGGGCTGGCAACGCTTTGTCTCACCTCCTGTGAACACGTGGCCCTCTGTTCAGTCTCAGAACGTGTTTGTGCACCACGGGGAGCCACCCTTACCCAAGCAGGGGAGAAGGTTCCAGCCATACAGGGGCTTCTCCACAATTCAAAAGCCGCCCTGCACAGCCTGGGCCTTGGAACTGCCACAGTGCACCAGGAGGGTGAAGATGCCAAGAAATAAGTGTGGTGGGGACCCACAGAGCCTCAGGCCCGCCTGGCTTCTGGGATGGAGGGGTGGCGGGGGGCGTCTCACCCCCGAGCCAGGTCCATCTCGGGCAGGGGATTCAGGAGCTGGCGCTGCCTGTCAGCAACATTCCCTGGTTGTCCTGGCTGCCCCAGGTCTGAGGACATATGGCCTGCGAGCTGCCCAAAGGGCCCTTCCACAGACAGCCTCGCCCTGGCCTAGCTCCCACCCCAGCACCGCCCCCGGCTCCTCCTGCCTCCTTCCCACAATGGCAGAAATCCAGCCTCCCTGTAAAGAGGTGAGTTAATATTGTCCATTAGGCTTGGGGATAAAGGAAACTCTCATTCATTGCTGTATAATTAGTTTAAATCACAATATCCTAATTAAAAACTACCTTAGGCCGGGCGAAGCAGCTCACGCCTGTAATCCCAAGACTTTGAAGGGCCAAGGTGGGCCGATCACTTGAAGTCAGGAGTTCAAGACCAGCCTGGGCAACATGGCGAAACCCTGTCTCTACTAAAAATACAAAAAATTAGCTGGGCATCATGGCATGCACCTGTAGTCCCAGCTTCTAGGGAGGCTGAGGCACAAGAATCATGTGAACTTGGGAGGCAGAGGTTGCAGTGAGCTGACATCACGCCACTGCACTTCAGCCTGGGTGACAGAGGGAGACGGTATCACAAAAGAAAAAAGAAAAAAGAAAACAAACTATTTTTATTTTTATTTATTTTTTTGAGACAAAATCTTGTACTTGTCGCCCAGGATGGAGTGCAGTGGCGCAATCTTGGCTCACTGCAACCTCCACCTCCTGGGTTCAAGCAATTCTCTTGCCTCAGCCTCCGAGTAGCTAGGACTACAGGTGCACGCCACCATGCTCGACTGATTTTTGTATTTTCAGTAGAGACACGGTTTTGCCATGTTGTTCATGCTGGTCTCAAACTCCTGACCTCAAGTGATCCACCTGCTTGGTATTCCAAAGTGCTGGGATTACAGGTGTGAGCCACCACACCCGGCTGAAACTACTTTGGAAAGAGTAAAAAGCAGAATTTGCATTGCAGAAAATAAAAACAGATTATCTGGAAAAACGTATCCGGAAAGAGGATGTAACATATACAGGTAGAAACAGTGCAAGACATGACAAAGAAGTGAAAGAAGGCAAAAATAATTCCAGTGGAGCACGGAGGGGCTAGAGGAGGGGTTGGAGGAACCAGGTTCGGAAACCTCAGCTATCGGGGAATGTCAGGGTCTGCTCCTGGAGAAAGGAGTCTGAGGAGGAAACTGCACTCTGCACACCAAAGCCTCTGCAGGCTCAACGAGGCCATCAGCAAAACAAGTTCTCACAAAATGTTTAAACTGAAAAGAATACTGCAAGCAACCACGCCAGGAAGGAGGAGGTCAGATTTTAAAAATATACATAAATCACAACCCCTTCTGCCTTCTCTGATGACATCCCAAACACCCGGAGACAATGGAACAACAGCTACACGAACTTCACAGAACAAAGTTGCTCCTTGGAGATTTATTATCTTGCCAAGCTGTCACTCATGTTGCAAAGACGACAGAGAGCTCCTTAGAAATTGTTGAATCCTGAGAATGTATTAATCACATGGCTTATTTCTAGGACCCACTTGAAATAATCGCCTGAATTTAAAAGGTAACATGTAAAAGGGAATGATGCTAAAAATAAGACATGCTTGAATTAACAACCTATTTGCAAAGATAAGTAAACAAGAGCCCTATCAGAGCGAGGCTTATTACTGATGAAAGTATGCAAATAGTGCAACTGTCAGAAAAACAGCATAAAAATTAAAAACCAAATTACATAGAAGAAAGGACAAAGTAGGTTTTAGAACATTAATTGCAATCAATGAGAAGGAAGAAGTGGGGGAGGCGAGAGAAGAATGGGGCGGGGGGAGAGAGACAGAGAGATGGGAAGAGGAGGCCCAAAACCCAGAGATTCCTGTTCTCTCACACAGGGGAGGCCAAAGTGTGTGGCTGGACAATGTAAGGTAATAAATACAAGATAAGAACATCTGTTTGCTTCACATTTCATGGCTGGTTGAATGAAAAATAGCTTGCCAATATTTCAATAATAATAAAAGAGAAAACACAGGCTGGGCACGGTGGCTCACACCTGTAATCCCAACAGTCTGAGAGGCCAACATGGAAGGATTGCTTGAGCCCAGGAGTTCAAGACCAGCCTGGGCAACATAGTGAGACCCCACCTCTACAAAAAATAGAAACAATTTGCGAGATGAGGTGGTGCATGCCTGTAGTTCCAGTTACTTGGGAGGCTGAGGTGGGAGGATCACTTGGACCCAGGAGGTTAAGGCTGCAGCAAACCATGATCACACCATTGCACTCCAGCCTGTCTCAACAAAAAAAAAAAAAAAAAAAAAAAAAGAAAGAAAAGAAGAAACACATGGTGTTTCAACAATGGAAAGAAAAGTAATCAGCATGGAAAGATAAAAATTAAGAAGACAGAAATTGGAGTGCCTGAAGATTGAAAAAATACAACTTCATTTCCTTTGTTAAAAGGCTCACCATTCTGCAGAAGAAAAAATGAAATCCAGCAATAAGCTGTAGGCAAGAGAGGTCATTAAAACAAAACAGGAAGACTAAAAAGAGTTATCAGTAAACTTCAAGTAGTTGAAATGCTGGGATTTCAATGTTAATATGAAGCAAAAAATAATTTAAAGCAAAAATGATTACATGTGATAAGGAGAGGTATCAGGATGAGAGGCATGGGTGATGGCAGCATAATTACATGGAATCTAAATGCCATAAAGACAGAGCAAAACATATATGAAAATACCTCCAAGAAAAAGGAAGTAGAAATGATAAAAGTATGATTATAAAAATAAAATACTTCATTATCAACTACATAAGAAATTCAGCAACACATAAAGGAGCTGAAGATCAAAACAAGGTAACATTAATGGTCGTTTTGGTGGGGATTACATGGAATAAACAGATAATTTATTATTTTTCAAGTATTCATGGTATGTGCACAAAAAGTCATCATATACTAGTCTCAAATAAAATCTCCATAAAAATACAAAAGCAGAAATGATTCAGGCTACATTTCCTCCCTCTGGCAAAAAAAGAGATAAAGAACAAACAGAAATAGTAGTAGTATATTTTAAAATATACTTACCTAAGGAAAAAATTGTCTTAAGAAGAAAGTCAAGAAGACAATAGCTGTCTAATCAGAAAATACAATGGGCGAAGCATGGTGGCTCACGCCTGTAATCCCAGCACTTTGGGAGGCCGAGGCGGGCAGATCACGAGGTCAGGAGATCGAGACCATCCTGGCTAACATGGTGAAGCCCTGTCTCTACTAAAAATACAAAAAATTAGCCGGGTGCGGTGGCGGGTGCCTGTAGTACCAGCTACTCAGGAGGCTGAGGCAGGAGAATGGCATGAACCCAGGAGGCGGAGGTTGCAGCGAGCCGAGATCGCGCCACCGCGCTCCAGCCTGGGCGACACAGCGAGACTCTGTCTCACAAAAAAAAAAAAAAAAAAAAAAAAGAGAATACAATGAAAAAAACTAACATATCAAAATCTATAGAAAGTGATGAATGAGGAAGGTCTTTAGAGAAAAACATCACAGCCTTGAATGCCTTTATTATGTTCAAGAAAAGTGAGAAAAATGATGAACTAAGGATTTAAATCATATCTTAGGAAAGAAGCAATTTAAAAAAAGGGAAAAGGGGGCAAGTGAATGATAAAGAAAAAAAATTTAGAAAAGACAAGGCGATGCAAAATGTAGCCTATTTTCTAAAGACTACAAAAAGGGGCATGTTTGGTTAATGAAGAAGTGGGCCTCCTCGGTTCCTTTTGATGAATGAAATAGCATGTAAACAAGGAAAAAAAGGGGAAAGAAGAAAAACAGAAAAAAACAAAAATGGAGGCATAAACTTGAATCTAAGGGATATTAAACATGTAAAGAAATACTACACATCATGTTTCAGTTAACTGAGAAATCTGAAGGACACAGGCCAAATAAACACAGATGAAGATAACCGTTAAAACAAGAGCTAGAAAGGCAAAATAAATCAACAGTGGAGGAAGTAACTGGAGAAGGAAATCCCCCAAATTACTGAAGTTTGATGGTCTTAGTGATGAATTCATTCAAACTTCTAAGGAATAAGTAATTCTCACGTCACAAATTATTTCTGGCTGGGTGCGGTGGCTCACGCCTGTAATCTCAGCACTTTGGGAGGCCAAGGTGGGTGCATCACTTAAGCCCAGGGGTTTGAGACCAGCCTGGGCAACACAGTGAAACCCCATTTCTACCAAAAATACAAAAACTAGCCGGGTGTGGTGGTGCACGCCTGTAGTCCCAGCTACTCAGGAGGCTGAGGCAGGAGAATCACTTGAACCCAGGAGGCAGAGGTTGCAGTGAGCCAAGATCACACCAATGGACTCCAGCCTGGGTGACAGAGTGAGACCATGTCTCAAAAAAAAAAAAAAAATCATTTCCCACCTTGATTCTAATGGTCAGCTAGCATATATCTATTCCATTAGGCTAACATGATCCTAACCCTAAAACCTGATTAAGGAAACACAAAGAGGAAAATCCGGAGCTTTCTTATTCATCACTTTCTATACCCATTGTACTGCGGAGGCCACAGAGGCTTATAGCGCTGAAGTAGGGATGCAGCCAGCGGGGTTCCTGCAGGTGGGCCCCACTTGGCACTGCATGCCTGGTCCCCACAGTCCATGGTAGCTTGCCTACTATTCGCTAAAAAGCAGTATCAGGTAACAACCCATCAAACAAACCTCCCAGCACTTTGGGAGGATGAGGCAGGAGGATCGCTTTAGCCCGGAATTCAAGACCAGCCTGGGTAACATAGGGAGACCTCGTCTCTACAAAAAATAAAAATTAGCTGGGTGTCGTGGCACATGCCTGTAGTTCCAGCTATTTGGGAGGCTGAGGTGGGAGGATTGCTTGAGCCCAAGAGGTCGAGGCTGCAATGACTTTTTATGGAGTTTAGCAACATGATTCTTAAGTTCTTTTGGAAAAATAGGCAGAAAATATATCAAAGCATGCAAAACATAATGTAAAATATGATGAAAATGAAACACGGTTAGGAGAGGCCTTCTAAATTGTAGGAAATATTGTAAAGTTGTGGTAATTTAAATGGCGTGGTACGACCCCAAAATGTAAGTAAAATTTATTTCAAATAGACTCTAATGCACATAGGAAGGTATTCTGTGTTAAGTTAAGCAACACAAAACAATGGAGGTTGGCAACATTATTTAACAAATTCTGTTAGGATAATTGAGGTGGGAAGGAAATTCATTTCTGTCCATCCACTGTGTTAAGAAGATAAATATCATTTCAAAACACACAACAACTACAAAATCACAGAACATAATCTTGTGGGCATATGACTCTCACAACTGAGACAATGGAGTCTGCGGACAGTCACGGTTATGCAGAGATCACGCGGCCACTGACCGATGAGGGGTGAATCGGAGCATCCATGTGTTCACAGATTAGCTAATTAACTACAATGTGGAAAATGAACATCAAAAGAAACACAAACGAAACAAGAAAATATTTAGAGCACAATGGCAAACAGTTAATATATATATTCTTTAAGAATCTGTGGCTGGGCAAAGTGGCTCATGCCTATAATCTTGGGAGGCTGAGGCTGGTGGATCCCCTGAGGTCAGGAGTTCGAGACCAGTCTGGCCAACATGGTGAAACCCCGTCTCTACCAAAAATATAAAAAATTAGCTGGGCGTGGTGGCGGGTACCTGTATTTCCAGCTACTCAGGAGGCTGAGGTAGGAGAATCACTTGAACCCGGGAGGCAGGGGTTGCAGTGAGCCAAGATTGTGCCACTGCATTCCAGCCTGGGCAAGAGAGGGAGACTCCGTCTCAAAAAAAAAAAAAAAAAAAAAAAAGAATTTGTAAAAGAAGATTAAAAATACCTCCAATGGGCATATGGGAAATCTCTGTACTTTCCTCTCAATTTTGCTGTGAAACTAAACTGCTCTAAAAAATAAAGTCTTAAAAAAAGGAAAAAAGCACAATGACTCACAGGACAAATAGGAAAGGTCATGGTGACGTAACTTGCACTTGAGAAAAAACAAATTCCAAATAACTGTCAGAGATTAGTTCAACTTTCCTAATTGCCAAAGACATACAAATTAAAACCAAAGAGGAAATCTCCTTTTGACCTGCAAAAACGAAATCTCTACAAACTCAATACTCATGAACCTATGAGGAAATAGGCATTTTCATATGTTGCTGATAGAATTATAAACTAGTAAAATTCTTTAGAGGAACAAATGGCAAAAATCTATCAAGAACCACAGAATGGGTTCTTGAGCCGGGTACGGTGGCTCACACCTGTAATCCCAGCATTTTGAGAGGCAGAGGTGGGTGGATCACCCGAGATCAGGAGTTTGAGGCCAGCCTGGCCAACATAGTGAAACCTTGTCTCTACTAAAAATACAAAAAATTAGCCAGGCGTGGTGGCGGGCACCTGTAATCCCAGCTACTCGGGAGGCTGAGGCAGGAGAATCGCTTGAACCCAGGAGGCGGAGGTTTCAGTGAGCCGAGATTGTGCCACTACACTCCAGCCTGGGCGACAGAGTGAGACTCCATCTCAAAAAAACCCTCCAAAACCACAGAATGTTCATGGTACATGCTACAGTAAGCCCACTTACATGAATTACTTCTCCCAGGAATGTTTAACAACAAAATTAATTTAAAAAAAAAAAAACAAAGGATATATGTACACAAGGTCTTATAGTGTTGTCATTTATTTATTTCAGACAGGGTCTCACTCTGTCACCTGGGCTGGAATGCAGTGGCAGGGCCATGGCTTCCTGCAGCCTCTACCTCCTGGGCTGAGGCGATCCTCCCACTTCAGCCTCCTCAGTAGCTAGGACTGCAGGTGCGCCCACTACACTCAGCTAATTTTTACATTTTCTGTAGCTTCGTGGTTTTTGCTGGTCTTGAACTCCTGGGCTCAAGTGATCCACATACCTTGGCCTCCCAAAGTGCTGGGATTGCAGGTGTGAGCCACTGCGCCTGGCTGCATAGTTTCTAATAGCAAGACCTGGGAAATGGCTTTAACTCGAGCAGGAGTAGGGAACCACAGCGGGCCGGTGTGGCCGGCCCTGGAGGGAGGCGGCCCCCATTGCCTGGGCACTGTGGGTAAACTCAGTCTCTTTTTCAGAAAGTGTATGCTCCATTTTTTGATTGAGACAAGAAGCTGAAGCAAGAGTGGACTCAGACCCAAGGCCTGTCCCAGGACGCAGCCCAAAGGGCACCCTGTGCTTAGGTCCCACAAGACACTCAGTGTCCTCAAATTACGCACGGGGAAGGCTGCGAGGTGCCACCGCTCCCTGGAGGCCCTCCCACAGGGGACCCAGAATGTTGTTGGCCCTGCCGGTGCCTGGGAGATGTCTACCATCTGCTACCATCTGAGTGATGAATGGATAGATCCTGGGAGGTGCCATGGCCCAGCCTGGGGGCTGGAGTGAAGGTCAGCATTAGGAAGGGGCATCTGCTCCATCCTCCACCCGCCACCCTCCTCACACGGACCCACAGCCAGGGGTGTTGCACACAAGGGCACATCTTCATCCTCTCTCCCCCCACCCCCGCCCCTTCCCCGTAGGCAGCCCAGGAGGCCGCCTTCAGGGCTCAGTGAAGCCCCGTGTGCACGAGCTGGCCTGTGTCCCAGGACAGCCAAGTCCCGTTTGCACAGCCTGGATGGTTCTAGGGCTTTCTGGGGGCATGGCTACCGCAGTCGAGTGTGCACAGGGGAGGCGGGGGTGGATGCTGAGCTGCAACGAGCCCCCACCACCGGACATATTCCACCTGCCCACCCTTTCACTCACTGCCGGGATCTGCTTAGCGTCACCCCATGTCTGACCTTTCATGTTGACGCACAGGCCTGATTTCATCCCCAAACTCAGGAGGATGTGAAACCAGGCAGTTCATCACCTGATGGGAAAGATGCCATGGTGGGCTCAGTGCCACACTCAGCACTAAGTCACCCCAGGGTCTGAGAAGGTCTCTCCATCTGTGCCTCCCCCCGGGCCAGAGACTTCAGATAAAAAGGTGCTGAGGATGACACAGTGGTCCCTGGGTGTGGAGGGGTGAGGCCCGCAGTCGCCCGCCCCAGCCCCAGCCTCCAAGCTCCGCCAGCATGAGGGCTCCTCTGCTGTGGGTCCTCACAGATGCATTTCTCCCAGAGCTTTCCGAGAAGGGAAACGGGGCTCCTCCTCCCCATCCCAGAGCCCCCCAGCCCAGCAGGCAGGTGTCATCAGATCCTCTGGGGATCCTCGTCAGAACCTGCCACGGAGCACACACGTTAAGTGAGGCGACCCTGACCTGAACACATTCCAGGGGCGGCTGCCAAGGGCTCTGAGCCCTGGTTTATTTCCCCAGTGCTGAAAACCAGCAGAAGGTGCTCCCTGTACAACCGCGGCCACTCGCGCCAGGTAGACTCGAGGAAGGTGGAATGACACCCTCGAGGGGCGGCCTGGGCAGGGCCGGCCTCTCCCCAGCCACTGCCCCGCCCTGCCCAGCTCTGGACAGCAGTGTCTACAGCCCTTCCCCATGGGGACCGCGCACCCCAGCTGATGCCTGTGCAGGCCTCAGGAGTGGCATCCTCAGGGGAGCCAGACTGTGCGAGCTGGATGGCTTTCCTGGCACAGCCACCTCCGTCTCTCCTCCTCCGCCCCCTTCTCCTCTGTAAGCCACAGCCTGGAGTCTTCGAGGACCTGGCTCCCAGGGGCTCTTCCTGCTCCTCCACCTCCCGCTGGGCTGGCTGTCAGCGCTGAAGGCCCCGGGAGGTCAGGGGTCAGCAGCCGGGTTTCCGTGTCCCTGGGGTGTGCTCTGCAGATGCCTGGAAAGATTGTCCCATGGGGGGGGGCGCAGAGGGTGGGGGAACAGGCATCCGGCCAGGGCTTTCCTCACCAGAACTGGCTTCATGCCCAGTGCAGACCACACAGAGAGGGGCGCGGCAGGAGAGCTGGCGTGGCGGTGGGCAGGGAGGGTGGTGGGCAGGAAAGGCAGCCTCGGCCTGGGCAGTGCTCACCTTTGGATCCTGAGACCTGGCTGTGCTGGGCACTGCCATTTGTCCTGTCCGCGCCTGCGGGCCTTTCATGGAGCCCACGCTATTCCATCAGCACACACAGGGACACCAGCACCACAGCCACCAGCAAAAGCACAGAGGGGCCCCAGTGCTTGTGGGCACGTGGCAAGTTCCAGGGCGGACACCTCCATGAACAAAACCATGAGGGCACCGAGGCAGCCCCAGATGCTGTGCTGGGAGCTCCTGATGCACAAGACAGGCCTCAGGGAGGTGGGGGGGGGGGGGGCGCCAGTGCCCGGCGGGGCCGGGGCAGGCGGTGGGCAGGACTCTGTAAACAGCCCATCCCGAGACCTCGCGGGGTATCGAGCTCAGCAGGAATCCAGAAGGACGCCACTCCCTCAGTCCAGAGAGCCCTCGTGATTTCAGAAGAAGCCTGCCTCTCAGTTCCTGCTGAAATTCAAAACACAAGCAGCTGTTCCCATGTTGCTGCTGAGTTCTGAAGAATTTCCTGACTTGACTCTTTTAGCAGGAGACACAAAGGCAGCAGCAGGAGGGAGATGCAGCAGGCTGGGAAGAACCCCGAGGTGTTGGTGTACCCTGCCCAAGTCAACAGCGTGTGGACCCAGAACGTCATGCCTGGCGCTGGCCATGCTGAGCCGCAGTACCACAGCAGGCACTGCAGACATTTGTCTCCCGTCCCGCAATTACCACGCCCGGCTGCAGCCCCACTCCCAGGGGCCTGGAGCCCCATCCTCTGGGCAGCTCCTGGGGCTGGGGGAGGGCCCATCATTGCCCAGCAGGGGGTCAGCAGGGCAGGGCAGGATCCACAGTGGCAGCCTCAGGTAACCGAAGCTGAGGTGACCTGAGGCTGCCATGGTCAGTATTTACAAACCTGGAAGCTTTAGGGCAGACGGATGGGGGCATCCCAGCTGGTATGGAAGTGAAGTCTGGTTCTCTGGGGCCCAGTGACCTCGGAAGCCTCGCAGGGCAGGCTGTGGCCCCATCCCTCTGGCATCTTCCCCCAGGACACCTTTCCCCTGCCTAAGATGGCACTCAGACCCTGAAGCTGTATCGGGTGGGGGACAGGCGTGGCCACTTCCTTCTTAAATCAACCGAGCATTTGTTGTTTGGGTGAGGAAATCTGATGTGAGGCTTCTTAAAACCCATGTTTTACAGTTGAGTCCAGCACATTCCAGATTCTTCTCTTCTCTGTTCTGCCTTCTCTCTCCCTCCCCTACACCCACAGGAAGGTCTCTGGAAATGAGAGAGACATTTCTCTCTCATTTGAGGGAGACATTCCAGTCATGTTTTCTATACCTCCTCAAATTCGATTGCAGCCCCAGTTAATACATTAAATCACATTATGCCTCCATCAGCAAACCAAGGCTGCAGCTTAATAAGATGATAACCCCTGGTAAATGACACACCAACCAGCTTGCAGGGGAGCCTGGCCCTGCTGACCTTATTCGGCCACTTTTCAGGGACCTGTTCCATGCAGCTGAGTGGAAGACACCCCACACATGTTAGAGAGGGCTCAGGAATCACCCCCAAGCCTTGCTCACAACAAACAACCTGACAAAATCCACCAACCAGGTAATAAAGCAACAGGATGAGCAGAGGAGCGGGGTCACGGTCAGGGCAAGGGCTGTCAGAGCCCAGCAAGCACCTGTGTGCAGACCCACGCCGGGCACCTAAGGTCCAAGGGCAAGTGCGGTGGCTACAAACCCTAAATGAGAGAGAAAAAAAAAAAGCAGACCCACAGCCAGGGCAGGGACCCAAGAATGACTCTGTGCAGAGGAGTCTCTCTCTCTCTCTTTTTTTAAAATTATACTTTCAGTTCTAGGGTACATGTGCACAACGTGCAGGTTTGTTACACATGTATACGTTTGCCATGTTGGTGTGCTGCACCCATCAACTCGTCATTTACATTAGGTATCTCTCCTAATGCTATCCCTCCCCACCCCCAACCCCACGACAGGCCCTGGTCTGGTTCTATCACCCAGGCTGGAGTGCAGTGGTGCCATCGTGGCTCACAGCAGCCTTGACCTCCCAGGCTTGAGTGATCCTCCTGCCTCAGCCTCCCAGGCAGCTGGGCCTACAGGTGTGCAACAAGATGTACAACTAAGTTTTAGTTTTTTTGTAGAGATGGAGTCTCACTTTGTTGTCCAGGCTGTTCCCAAACTCCTGGGCTCAACTAATTCTTCTGCCTTGGCCTCCCAAAGTATTGGGATTATAGGCAAGAGCCACTGCACCAGGCCATGAGGAGTCTTCCATTCACTTGTTACTTCTATTCAATGTCCCGAGTAAAGCAGGGGTCACAGGGGCCCTCCTTCCCATCTGCTTTGATAGAGGAGGCAAGCCTGCCAGGCCGGCACCAGGAGCTGGAACGAGCAGGTCTCAGTCCCCACTTACTCCTGTGTGTGTATCCCACAAAAGGTTGGCCGGCCGCATTTGTCTGTGTCACTCATGGGAAGGTGAGTCCCCTTTGACACACAGCTGTTGTTAAATGAGATCTCTGATTTCAGAAGAGTCTGGAAGCTTCCCTCTGCCATATATCAAGATACCTGCAGGCCCAGCCCAGGGCCCCGGGACAGCTATGACTTTGGGCAGCAGGCATGTGGCGGCTCTGGCCTGCGGCTCCTGCCTTCAGTGTCCCCTGCCCTCCATGTCAGCCTGGTTTTGGATACCAGACCCCAATAATTGCCTGGTTTTGCTTGCTTGCCTTCTGCCCCAGCTGCCAAGCCTCAACTGCACTTGGCTTAGAGAAGGGCCTTTCCCAGAGCCTACGTCCCCCATCAGGTCACCTGCCTGGCTCACAGTCCTTGAGACCAGCTGGGACCCTGCTCGGTCGGGAGCAGCCCCTGAGAGCAGCCGGCTGTCTGGCTGTCTGCCGGTCGGCCTCGCTTTGGGGTCCCGCTCATCCAGCAGACACAGTGCCACCTGCCCACACCTGGTGATGGCCTGCCTGCAGGCAGCCTAGCGCCTCTCACTCTATTTGTGCCTTTGTGTTCTCTCCAGGGCCCTCTTCTGCTCCACCAATCACTTGGACAAACGTGCCCACCCTAGAACCCCAGACCCTCACTGCTACAGGAGACCCCTGGAAGGCTGCCCTTGGCCCACTGCCAGGCTTGACAGTGTCTCAATGTGATGGACCGCACCAGGTTGGTGGGGACGTTGCCAGGGTGGAGGCAGCACCTGAAGGCTGGTATCCCCATCTCAGGAGGCCACAGTTATATGGAGGCAGGGCATCCCTCCACCTCCGCTGGGAACCAGGAGGGCGCCATGGGTACCAGCTGTGCGAGCCTAGGCAGGTGAAGCAGCAATCACAACAGCTCCACCTCCGCCAGGCTGCTGCTGACCTGAATAAGTCAACGTAAGTTACGTGCTCGACACAAAGCCCGGCACGTGGTAATAAACGCCAGCTACTGTTAATGCATTTCTTGGAATAAGTTAAGGGACAATTAGGTAAACAGTCAGTAGGTGGTGAGGACTCATTGATAGTTTGGAGAATAAATCAATATGAGATCCAGGTGAGATGAGGAAGGTTTGGGAAAGGGATGATTTAAGAAGGTACGGGCCAAGTGCACAGGGAAACTTAGTGCATGACGAAGGTGTCATCTCAGGTCACCGGGAGCAGAGATGGACATTTGCATAAATGGGACAAGTGGGTAGCCCATCCAGAAAAAGATAACATTTGAATCATAGTTCACACCATACACAAGAATAAACTGGAATAAACTCCGATGGGCCAAGGATTTGGATGGAACCAGTGGGATCACACAGGATAGAGAAAACCTGGCCAATCCCTCTTTTCCCTTAATGTGGGAAGGAAGGGGCTTTCCGTTATGACTCCACTCCAGAGGCGATCAAAGAGGGATGGTTTTGACGACATTAAAAAAATTGTGTGGCAACAAAAACACCAAAAATCAAAGTTGAAAGACAACCAACAAACTAGGAGAGAATATCTACTGTACATGAGAGACAGAGGCCTAACCTCTCATCTCACATCCAAAGAACTCCTCAAAAAGGACCTGATAGAAAATAGGAAAAGATACAATTTGCCAAAAAGATAAAAGAACGACCTGTAAACAGACAAAAGATGTTCAGATTCGCTCCTAAGTACAGAAATGCAAATTCACATGCTGCTGAGACATCGTTTGTCACTTATCAGACAGCGACACTTCTACTGTATGACAATACAGTCTGTCGGTGGGTCTGGGGAAACGGGCACCCCACACGCTGCTGGTGGGAACGCAAACTGGCATAAGCCTTCTGGAGGGACGTTGCAAAACCTAACACGTTCCTCCTGCTCTCACCTCTGGTCCTGCGACTCCACTTCTGGGTATCTATTCTGAACAGTACAGCTCCAGTGCTGGGAGAACACGGATGCATGAGGCCACTCACGTCGATGCCGGAATGGGAAAACACTGGCCACAACCTAAGTGCCTCCGCTCGCTTGGCTTCTGCCCCGGCTGAAAGGAAAATGGCTGAAAAACTCTGCACGGCGGAGTACTATACAGCTGTAAAAATGAAGGAGGAGGCTCCCTCTGCACTGACAAGGACAGATTTCCAGATTATGCTGTTAAGTGAAGAAAAACCAAAGTACAAAGGAGTGTCATTAGTATACAACCCTTTATACAAGAAAGAAGGGGATATAAGAAAAAAAATGCAGGCATCTGCTCATTTGCGCCAAAGATATACAGGAAAGAAAGACCAGAAACTGATGAGATAAGTTGCCCACAGGAATTGGGTGGGAACAGGGGAAAGGAATGAGAGAAACGGGAAGGGGCAGTAGGAGGAGGGGCAGTGCCAGTTGTCCGAACACACCTTTGCGCAGGGAGCTCTGCCCCGGAACCAGTGTGATGATTAGCTTTATGTGCCAACTTGGCCAGAGTACCCAGGGACTCAGTCAAACACTCATCTAGATGTCACTGTGGGAGTATCTGGGAGATGTGGTTAACATCTATCATCAGCTGTCTTTAAGGGGATAATCCTTGATGCTGGGGGTGGGGCCTCGCCCAGCCAACGGGAAGGCCTTACCAGCGCGTTCGGAAATTCTGCCTCAAGAATCCTGCATCAGCTCCCAAGAACCTCCAGCCTGCTGGCCCGCTGGGCCCCGCGATCAGGCAGGCCAATTTTTTGAAACAATATTGTTTTACCCAGCCTTTCTCAATACCATGGCTTAAACAGGGATTCACCCATGTTTTATTCTAGCACCTGTATGGTTCCGTGGGTTCCATCTCAATCCCTGGGGTGGGTGTACCCACACATACACATATACGGCTTGGTCTCTAGATACCATTCTCCAACAAAAGGAACCAGGGTTCCTTGGAGAAATGACTGACTTCAGGGCTGGGGCACAAAATGTATAAGATAAGCCTGGAACATCTTGTGGTACCGGAAGAAAGTAAGTGCTCAAAAACAGCCAGGGGCAATGTCAAAAAGACACAGAAAAGGCTCTCCAATAGCCAAGCCTGGGACCAACTTAAGGGGCCTTGTGATAGCACTGGGCCCCCCGGACGATCCGGATTCTCCCATCTCAAAGCCACCTGGTTAGTGTCGCCAGTTCCGTCTGTGACTTCATTCCCCTTTACCGTGTAATGTGACATACTGACAGTTCCAGGAATTAGGCATGGACATCTCTGGGGGGCATCATTCTGCCAAAGGCAGACCCCAGGGGCTGGCAGGCCTGGGCCAACGTGCTGAGATGCTGTTGTGATGTGGACTTTTCCTTCTTGGTTCCTAAAATATCTTGATTTTTTTTTTTTTAGACGGAGTCTCGCTGTGTCACCCAGGCTGAAGTGCAGTGGCGCTATCTTGGCTCACTGCAAGCTCCGCCTCCCAGGTTCACGCCGTTCTCCTGCCTCAACCTCCCCAGTAGCTGGGACTACAGGTGCTCGCCACCACGCCCAGCTTTTTTTTTTTGAGATGGAGTCTCACTGTTGCCTAGGCTGGAGTGCAGTGGCATGATCTCATGTCACTGCAACCTCCACCTCTTGGGTTCAAGCAATTCTTCTGCCTCAGTCTCCCGAGTAGCTGGGATTACAGGCGTGTGCCATCATGCCCAGCTAATTTTTCTATTTTTAGTAAAGACGGGGTTTCACCATGTTGGCCAGGCTGGTCTGGAACTCCTGACCTCAGTTGATCCACCCGCCTTGGCCTCCCAAAGCGCTGGGATCATAGGTGTGAGCCACAGTGCCTGGCTAGATTTTTAAAAAAATTATTATTATACTTCAAGTTCTAGGGTACATGTGTACAACGTGCAGGTTTGTTACGTATGTGTACACGTGCCATGTTGGTGTGCTGCACCCATTATGGGTGCACATGTACACATATGTAACAAACCTGCACGTTGTGCACATGTGCCCTAGAACTTAAAGTATAATAATAACAAAAAGAAAGAAAGAAAGAAAGAAAATTCCTGTAGTTCCAGCTATTGCCACTCGGCTCCTCCAAGGATGGCGAACTCTCTCTGGCCTCAGTGCTAATTATTCCTCTTCGCGCTCTGGCACTCTCGGAAGCCATCTGTGGTGGCTTCCATTTCTAAGGACACCCCGCCATGGCTGCCTGTAGAACGTTGCGTGCGTTACCCTGCTGTCTTCTGCCAGGCCTCTGGTTCACAATCAATCTATACAAATCAACTGTCACTTCCACAAAGCAGGCCGGGGAGAGTGCTTTTCTCCAGGGGCCCCCCACTGTGCCTTCCCTGGATAGTAATAACATGCAATCTTCATTTAAATACAAATGACTCAGCTGTGGCAGAAAGCCAATTAGCCTAAAGAACAGGCTGTTCTGATTTTTAACAACCTCTCCCTGCTCAACTCATTTTTCAGCTTAGAAAAGGAGACCCTGAAATCTTGGAGAAGCCTTGAGTACAGTAGAGTGAGGAGACCCTGCTGAGGGCACAGGGAGGCCTCCAGAGACCCCAGAGGGTTGGGGTGGGCTCCCTGGTTCACTGTGTCTTACCAGGGCCCTTTGAGGTTGGAGCCGTGACTTTGGCCTCTCCCACCTGAACCGGGGCAGTGGGTGTGGAGTTTCCGCTGTTTACATCCCAGGATGCACACCTGCATACACCCCATGCCTTCCTCCTTTTTAAAAAGTTTGGGCTCCCAAGGTAGAGAGTTGTCTCAACAACAGTGCATTGAGCATGGACTCTGCTGGGACCGAAGGAGTCCCCTGGGGTGGACGAAGTGGGCAGAGAGCACGCAGCCGACGGGAGAAAACAGAGGCCACTCATCTGCCAGCCTCAGTAAGGGAGAAGAGGGCAGGCTGTGGCCAACGGGGCTCTGAGGGTACAGGGAGGCCCAAACCCAGGCCCAGAGGGGTAGTGGGAGCTACCCAGCCATGGGCTTTCTCCCTGTGCTCACACCAGCCCGCAGCCCACAGGCGAGGGGTGATGAGCCCAACCAGGGATCTTCGATCCCACAGACATGTGCCAGGCGTGTCCTGGACCCTCAGGGGACACCACAGCCACCTGCACTCTTGGTGCGGGACCTTGGTGCAACCTTTCCTCCGTGAAGACCCTCCCCAGGGCCTCCTCCCTGCCCCCAGCCCTCCCTACTGGTCCCCACGGCTCCCTTTCTCTCAGGCACTGGGGAAAGCGCTTGTCATCAGTGGGGCACCAGGACTCGTGCTGCTCTGTGAACCGACAGACGGATCTCTATGCGAAGGTCGCGTGGCAGGGAGGCGGCGGCCGTCAGCTCCACGCACCCCCTGTGGACCCCACTACTCACCCACTGCAGCCCCAGGACACCCCAGCACCTCCCACGGAGGCAGAAACAAGGACTCGAAAGTCGATCGCGGACATGCCGAGTTCTGATCCCTGCTCTGGAGGCAGAGGAGCCTGGGCCTGCTGGGGAGAACCCCCAGGCTTGCTGATGGGGGCCCAGTACCCAGGAGGCTGAGGGAGGCAATGAGGGAGTCCCTCAAGTGGGAAGAAGGCCCCTTGGGCAGGAGGACCGGGCCAGGCAGGGAAGGGTTTGGCTGAAGTCGTCCTGCTGGGGGCTGTGGGTAGTGACAGCCTGCTCCATTCCCAGAAGCTCTTAGCCCTGGACAGGGTGGGGCCGGGAAGGACAGCTTTGGCCTGACCACGGGGATGGAGGGAACCAGCAGGGATG
Source organism: Piliocolobus tephrosceles (assembly GCF_002776525.5). Classification (NCBI taxonomy): domain Eukaryota; kingdom Metazoa; phylum Chordata; class Mammalia; order Primates; family Cercopithecidae; genus Piliocolobus; species Piliocolobus tephrosceles. Next base: position 5,459 of record NW_022325626.1, on the reverse strand, counting down.
TCCCTGAAGCCATGCTCCAGTCAGAGACCTGGCCACCTGGGCACGAGGCCCTACTGTCAGTCATTCCCCAGGCGCCTGCCGTTGGAGTGGCCATGGGCATCTCTGGCTGGACGTGACCCAGTGTGAACCCTCTGCGTCCCCTGCCTTAGGGCTCCACCATCCACCCAGAGGAGATTATTGAGGCCGCGGCCTCCTCCCACCGCCACTCTTCACGTCCACCTGCCACCGGCCCCCTCCCCTGTCTTCATCCCGGCACGCCCCGGGGAAGAACCCTTCCAGGGTCTAGAGAGGATCCTCCATGGCCCCCATGTGGTCCGCCCCTCCCCCGCTTGCCCCCCTCCCTCCCCAGCCGTGTCCTGCCCACCAGCGGCCATGGGACTCACCCGATGGTCCTGCCCCAGTCACACCACAGCGTCTCCCCGACGGCCTCCATGTCCACCTGGAACTGGGTGAGGCAGAGCTCCTGGAGGAGGGCACCGTAGTTAGCCTCCTGGCAGGCAGTGGCCATGAAGAGGTGATGGGCTGCAACAGACATGACCATGAAGAGGTGATGGGCTGCAGCAGAGGCCTAGGGGCATCACCACTGGCCCACCCGCTCCCACAGCCCAGGCTCCATGAGAATGGGGCCTCTGAGAGACCCCTGGAGAGAGCAACTGTGGCTCCAAGCGGACACTCTTCATCAATCGTCCTGTGACCCGGCAAAGGCCCTCCCTGCCTGCTAAAGGTGGCTTGGCCCTCAGTGCCCATGCCAGCTGGGGCCAGGGCACTTCCCATCCCATAATGCCACTGGGCTGCCCCAGGCATGGGCAGCATGAGAGGGGCCTGGCTGCCCCTGTTCCGCTGGTACCTGGGCATGGGCTGGGCTGTGCTGTGCCCCCCCAGCCCAGGAGCTGCAGGCACATCTCCTGTCTGAATATCTGCGGGCTATGAACCGAGCTGACAAACGGAATCACGAACCGTGCTCCCTCCTCCTGCCTCGAGCCATGCAGCAGAGCAAAAGTGACCTGCCCAGCGGTGCCCTGCACAGAATCAGAATTCACTCATTTACCGCGTAGCTTGCTACTGGCTGGGGGTGGGCGGGGAGAGCAAGGACCTTGGTCCCCCACCCACCAGGCCTCTTCTTCCTCCTCAGGCTGAGCCCAGCTTTCTTGGCCCATCTGTAGGGCAGCTGGTGGCAGGGGGTTTGCATTCCCTGTTTAGAGCTTGGCTCCTGGCCCTCCCACCGTCCCCAGGTCCCCCTCCTTTTCCCCCCAGGCCATGCTGCATATCCTCTGCCCGGGGTGACCCCCAGCCCCACCCCTACTGGCCTGGCCCTTCCAAATTCCTGGAAGGAGCTTGGTGCTGGGAGGCCAGGGCTGCCCTGGGAGACGCTGGGGGCATCCAGCCCCTGCAGCCCGCCGCCTGGCCCCACCCTGGGCCTCATGAGTGAGGACACCAAGCTGTCCCTTGCAGCCTCGGGCCCAGGGAGCCCACCCAAGGAGAGGTGGTCGCCCTTGGGCAGGCAGATTGGGGGTGGGGTTCTGCAGTACCAGTCTCTGGCACGTGGCCCAGGGAGGGGTGTGAGCTCGAGAGGCCCCTCGGGCTGCGGGGTAGATCTCAGAGGAGCTGGAGCTGCCCTGATGTGCCGGGCGCCCCGGAGCTCTTCACCGGCAGCCACCTCAGAGTGGATCTGGCCGCGATCGGCAGTTTACAGATGCGGGAACTGAGGCTTTGGGGTTCAGAACCGGGCCCCAGGTCCCATGGCCGGAAGTGGTGTGGACCAGAGAGCAGAGCAAGTGGTCTGGGCACCAGGTGGGAGGCGGGAAGCACAGGGAAGGGCCTGATGTCCCTGGAGGAGCACCTGAGGGAGGGCGAGCAGGTGGCCATGCAGGGCTGTGGTGGGGTGGGGGTGCTGTGGCCATGCAGGGCTGTGGTGGGGTGGGGGTGCTGTGGCAGAGCACCACTCCAGGCCCGGTGGCTGGTGTCAGGGTGAACGGATCCCACACACTGCACACCTGGGCACTGGCCTGGCCCCAGCTGCCAGAGAGAGCAGAGTGCTGACCGGGGAGGCTGAGCCCTGGCCTGGGCCGAGGCCAGGTGTGTTGGATCAGGGACATTTAACCCAGGAAGCCAGGGAGGAATGTGGGTGCGGTTGGCCTGCATGGAAGGCTGGGACTGGAAAAAGCCCCTCGGAGGAGCTCAGGACAGGACCTGCTGGCAAGCGAGACAGAGTCCCCCCGCCCCCCACTCCAGCGGGTCACACACCCTCGACCCCTGGCGTGAGCGCCCAGCACTGGAGTTTGTGGCCACAGAGGGAGCTGCATCTGCCCCTGAGAAAGCTGAGGGCAGAACAGTCTCCCTCCGGCACCCCAGGGGCCCCTCAGGAGTCTCTGGACCCACCTGAGGCCATGCTGTGTCCTGTCAGCACAGATGTGTCCCCACCGTGTCCATACCAGCACCGTGAGCGCGCCCTGGGGCCGGCTGGTCCCACTGTGGTTGTACCCCCACCCTGGGGGCTTCTTTCACCCACAGTCAGGGCAGCCTTGGAGAAAGGGCTATTTCTGACACCTGCCCCATCACAATGCCCCATAGGAAAGCCCACCTAATGAGGACAGTGATGCCCCAGGGGCTCCCAGGAGCTCAGGAGGGCTCAGACACTGACTCGTCAACTCCTGGAAGGAATTCCAGGCTGCCTGTCCAGCTGCACTTGGAGAATCGTCCCTCTGTTTGTCCCCCACCCCTCACTGCTCCTGGCATCCTGACCCTGCTCACTGCCTTTCTCTGGTGAATCCCAGGTCCCAGTTCCACCTGCCCTCCTCTGCTGCCCTGTCCTCCAAGAGGCCCCTGGCTGACCCTACCCGTGGGAAGCCATCCCCCACCCTGTCCCCCAGCCCATTTCCTCAGAGCCTCTCTCAGGGCTGGTGGAAGGTCTCTTTCTTTTCTCAGAACCCTCTTGGCCGCCCTCTCATCTCCCTCTCCTTTCTGACTCATGCATACATCCTCCCTGGCACCCAGCGGCTTTGCACATTAATATTTGTCAAATGAAGCAGCAAATAAGTAAGACAGCCATATCTGGCTTTCTCAGTGGCCATTCTGCCTGGGAGTGAAGCAAGTGTGCCTCACGCTGTCCTGCGTGGAGTGGACAGATTGGGTGCCAGGGTCACGAACCACTGCGGACTCCCCTCCTCCTCTGGAAGAGCCGCTTTTAGGACGAATGAAGATGAACAGGCACGTCTGTGCCTCAGTCAGGATCCTCGGCTGCACGCAACAGAAACCAACCGGGGCTGGTGTGAGCAGTGGAGGATCTGGTAAAGGGACCCTGGTGGCTCCCAAGTCCCCAGGAGGGTCTGGGAAGTGGGGTCTGCACAACCGCCCCGCAGAGCCAGTCCCCGTGGGGAGGCTGAGCTGCTCCTTCTGGCGGGGTCCCCAACAGGTGAGGGGAGTGCAGGTGCAGGGGCCAGAAACAATGACAGTGGTCCCTTCACCCCAGGCCACAGGGTGTCCTTCCCTGTCATATTCAGGTCAGTCTCCTGCAGTCCCCTGGGCTGTCCAGAGCAGCTGCCTGCCCCCAACCTACTGGGCCTTCCTGTCCTGCAGCCCAGCCAGTTCTAGCTTCCACCACCCATGCAGCGCCTGTCCTGGTCTGGCTGCAGGGCTGGTCCGGTGGCCTTGACCCTGGCCTGGCTCTGGGCTGGTTTCTCCTGGATGCTGCATCCCCCACCTCTCTTACAGCCACTGTGCCTCCCAAGGGGCGGGACTACCATACCCAGCCCATTGTCCCTTGCTCCTTAGGGACAGAGCCCTCCCTGACCAACGCTGCCCTTTCTTTCCCGCCCTATGCGAGCCCAGAGTCCCACAGCTGGGATGAGACCAGGGGCAGCCGTTCAGCCAAATCTGGAAACCTGGTTCATTTGTTAGGTATAGGCGAAGAATGCTTGGGTTTTTCTTAAACAAGACTGATGTGGTTTCTTTCCTTGGAGAGAGAGGTAACATCAAAGTTTTAAAACAGAATAAATTGCCAAAGTTTTAAAACAAGCCATTCAGGGCCAAGTAGGTTCCATTCCTCTGTGTGACTGCAAATGTCATCATTCATAAATCATGTCTTTAAAAGCCGTGTGCAGAGGTTGCTGGGTAGACGGCTGCATTCCTCACTCAGCACTCGGCGTGTTAAGACAGAAACCTTTTTCCTCGAGCTGTGCCTAAGTTAGGAACTCAGTGTTGCTTGGGGGAGTTCAGAGCAGTGGCCTCCCTCTCCACAGCAGGCCAGCGCCCCTGAAAAGAGCACACATAGCAGGCACCCCAAAGGTGGAGGGCCCCTCAAGCAAAGTGACAGGGTGGGGACAGAACTATGGGGCAGCCGGACCCCCCACAGGGGACCCCTGGACACTGCTCATCAGACGTTTGGACGAAGGAGACGAGGGGCATAGAGCTGATGGGTCTCAGACTCAGCAAATGCACCTGACGTCCATGTTTGGTCTGTGCCACATGGGGCAGGAAAGGCCAGTTCTGCGGCTGTGTGTTTTAGGTTTGTAGAGAGAGAAGCTCAGACCCCATCACTGTCCTCCTCCCAGCTGGGGTGGTGGCTAAACGGAGAGTGCAGGTCGGGTTCTCGGACAAGTTCATGCAAATTCCTGAAGCCTCCCTGCTCCCTCCCAGCAGCCAGTCCAGGGTGCAGATAGCTTCAGCTCACAGGCCACGTCCTGGCCTAAGTCCCTGACATCCATTAGCCTATTTATTTTGAGACAGGGTCTTGCTCTGTTGCCCAGGCTGAGTGCAGCAGCACAATCATGGTTTACTGCAGTCTTGATCTCCTTGGGCTTAGGCGATCCTTCCGCCTCAGCCTCCTGAGTACCCGGGACCAGAGGCACATGCCACCACACCCGGCTAATTTTTCTATTTTTTGTAGAGATGGGGTTTCCCCACGTTGCCCAGGCTGGTCTTGAACTCCTGGGCATCGTCCCACCTCAGTCTCCCAAAGTGCTGGGATTACAGGTGTGAGCCACGGTGTCTGGCCGCTATTAGCCTATTTAATCCTCGCAAATAACCCTTACGGCAGGGACAGAGGGGCTCAGACGGGTTAAGAGTCACGCAGCCCAGGAGTGGTAGAGCCCAGATGCAATCCCTGGCACGCTTATCTCAGAACACGTGGGAGGCATGACGAGGTCAGTGACCTCTTGCGGAGACCCCAACAGCAGCCCCAAAGGCTGTGGGTGCCCCGTGTCTGTGGGGGCCCTGAGACCCTGGGCCAGGAGCCCCGGCTGAAGGCGGGCTTCCTCAGGGTGTCTGCCTCCCTCAGGCTTCCCAGGAGTGGCTTCGGGGGCTCTCACTGGGCACGCGTGAGTCCCACGACCTGGATAGTCACCTGGCCACTCCACACTAGTGCCCAGCAGTACAGGGGCCCTGGGAGAGTGGGTGTGTGGCCATTGTCACCGCCACTGAGTGGGCGACTTTGCAAAGGGGCATGGACTGAAGAGAGCACG
>NW_022325625.1:0-6092 GCF_002776525.5 Piliocolobus tephrosceles | reverse complement strand
AATAACACAGTCACACCCGCACACACAGTCACACACACAGAATAACAGTCACACCCGCACACACAGTCACACACACAGAATAAGTCATACCCACACACAGTCACACACAGAGTAACATAGTCACACCCACACACACAACACAGTCACACCCACGCAGTCACACACACAGAATAACACAATCACACCCGCACACACAGTCACACAGAATAACACAGTCACACCCACACACACAGTCACACACACAGAATAACAGTCACACCTGCACACACAGTCACACACACAGAATAACACAGTCACACCCACACACAGTCACACACAGAGTAACATAGTCACACCCACACACACAACTAACACAGTCACACCCACACACACAGTCACACACAAAATAACACAGTCACACCTGCACACACAGTCACACACACAGAATAACAGTCACACCCACACACAGTCACACACACACAGTCATACACAGAGTAACAGTCACACCCACACAGTCACACACAGAATAACACAGTCACACCTGCACACACAGTCACACACACAGAGTAACACAGTCATTCCCACACAGTCTCACACACAGAGTAACAGTCACACACACACACAGTCACACCTGCACACAGTCACACACACAGAATAACAAGTCACACCCACACAGTCACACACACAGAATAACAGTCACACCCACACACACACACAGAGTAACACAGTCACACCTGCACACACAGAATAACACACACACACACACACAGTCACACACACAGAATAACAGTCACACCCACACACAGTCACATACACAGAATAACAGTCACACCTGCACACAGTCACACACACAGTAACACAGTCACACCTGCATGGTCACACACACAGAGTAACACAGTCACACCTGCACAGTCACACACAGACTAACACAGTCACACCTGCACACACCAGAGCTGGATACACTGAGATCACAGACCAGCAAGGGCTGGGCCCCTCCTCACAGATACCTGGGGCCTCGGGTGCAGGCTCTTCCTGTCTGTTCCCGAGGCATCACCAGGCTTGGCCTTCTGTCCCTCAGCTCCCTGCACCCCATCCACACTTCTGCCCATGTCCCCACCTGTAGCTGGGCTTCCAGAAGGTTCTGGCTCCCCAAAGGAGCCCCTCCATGGTCCCTCCTCTCGGGCCCCTGCAGCCCCCAGGACCTGTCCCTTCTCCAGTGACTGAGAAGAGTGTCCACTCCCCCATCACCTTCGACTTGGCCTCTCCCTCTGCCCCACATGACAGCCCCATCCAAACACGGCAGCCAGTGCCGTGGCCTTGTAGTTTCAGCTTCAGCACACCGCAGCCACGTGGGGCCACCCACCGCCCAGCCTGGGCTGAGCCCATCAGACACCAGGCAGCTCATCGCAGCAGCCTCCCCCCATAGAGCCCCTGAGCCTCCTGGGTGTTGCAGTCCCCACCCCACCCCCACAAGGTGCACCCAAACCTCCCCACCCAACCAGTCCCAAGAGGCATCCCCAGCCTAAGAGACCAGAAGGAGCCCCGAGTGGCTTCTCGGCTTCTCCAGCAGAACCATGGCTGTGGTGTGGGCCCGTTTTCCCTAGAGGAGCAGTTGTGGCTGTGCCTTCCACTGGGTCAGGAGAGGAACCCAGGGTTGCTGACAGTGGGCGGTGGCCTCAGGGGCTGCTTCTCGTCTCTATCTTGTTGGGAACCGCCGGGACTCCACTGTCCACGACCCAGTCTCAGCCTTGGGCCCTCAGTGAGGGTCTGGTCAGTCTGCTGCACCAGGCCCCAGCTTCCTCCGCTTCTAGGATGTGACCACCTGTGAGTGGAGAAGCCGAGGGTGCCCTAGGGCCAGTGGTTTGGGGCCACAAGGAAAGAATAAGTATGACAAGAACAGCAGTAGAGTTTGCGTGAGCCGGGCACTGCACTGTGAACTTGTATTTATGAAACTCTCAGAGAAGCCCCTTGAGGGAGGGCCTGTCCTCGTCCCCATTTCACAGAAGAGGAAAACAGGGTTCAAGTCACTTGCCCGAGTTCCCTCAGGAATCTGTCCAATAAGATTCCTTGAGATACTCCAATACACAGGACAGATGAAGGCAAAGAGGGGCTGGGATGCCCCTCCCCGTTCTCTCCTCTATTCCCCCCTCAGCTCCTCCCCTACCTGCCCCAGGGCCACAATGGGGCCTGGCCTCGCCCCTGTGTTCACGAGCTGGCCTTTCCTGAGAGGCCCCATGAGGGCGAGCAGATAGGAGGTGGGAGCTTCTCACACAATTTTGACCTGCGGTACTGACGGCATCTCTCAGACAAACTGCAGCTGGGCCAACCTGGGTAGGGGTGTTGTGCTGGGACCTGAGTCAGGGACCACCGGAGGAGGTAGCCCTTGAGCCGCCCTGGAGCCCGGGCCATGGCTGGGTCGGTCAGCTAGGCAGGCCTGGGAGCTTCGGGTGGAGTCCTCCCACATGGGACTGGAGAAAAGAGGGATTCATTGAAAATTACCACCAAAACAGCACCTACGGGGATGGCCCACAGGTCCATTCCAGGAACGTTATCAGTGAAGCCAGGCTGGGGCTGTCCTCTTACCAGTAAGCATTTGTCACCTTAGTTGACCATGCTTTTTAAGACACTGTCCAGTCCACAACATTCACTCTGCCATCTCCACTTCCAGAAATCTCACCCCTGCCTGGGATCCAGGGACTCCTGAGCCCTCAGCCAGCTCTTCCTCCACCTGCCTCGTTTCCTAAGGCCCCAATCGTAACCCACCTGTACTCTTATGTCACAAACTGGTTATGAGAGCTGGAAGAAAATGGGACAATTGTCTCGGCTCATCCCCCACTTCTCCCCCAGAAAGCCAGGGAGCCCTGAGGACCCTAGTGGCTAGCCCAAGGTCACACCGCCAGTGGCAGAGCCCCAGACCCTGGCTCCAGCAGCCCCCGGGCCCCCAGGTGGGGGTGCAGAGCCCAGTGCTTCACCCAGGGCTGAGCTGCACACGCAGAATGTTTCCAGAATCTGTTTTAGGGCTGTGGCATCTTCAAGGACAAGGACCTTCACCTTGCCATGTGATTTGCCAGCCGTGTGTGTGTGCATGCGTGCGTGTGCATGTGTGTGCATGCCTGCACGTGTGTGCGCGTGTGTGTATGTGTACGTGTGTGTGCGTGTGCATGTGTGTGTATGTGTGAATGTGTGTGTGCACGTGTGTGCGCGTGTGTGTATGTGTACGTGTGTGTGCGTGTGCGTGTGTGTATGTGTGAATGTGTGTGTGTGTGTGCATGTGCGTGCGTGTGTGTGTGTGTGTGTGTAGAAACAGTAAACGTCAAGTGGCACTATCCCCTCCAAAGTTCTATTGTTTTATTCAGTGGTCACGACATGGGGTTTTCGTTGGTTCCAGGCCTGCTGTTTGCTGCTGGTTGTGGTTGTGGAGGGGTGTGTTATACTTTGTGGACATGAATCTCCTGCCACACATCTTTCTAGGTGGCCACTCACAGCTGTGCTACCACTTGTCTCAGATTAATAAGATTTATTTTGATTAAGGAAAGTAACCTTTCCCAGGACACCAGGACACTGGCTGCTTTTCACATCACAGCACTGACAGACCCTCATGACCACTGCCCCATTATAGGGAAACAGACCAAGGGAAATGAGACACTGAAATTCAGAGGCTGGTTTTATGTAGAAGAAGGTGTTCCCAGAGCACTCTGATCAAAAAGGTCTGATCCAAAAGATTTCACCCAACTTCGTAAACTTCAGAGTGTCAGCTGTTCTGGAAGAAGGACAGTATGCCTATTCTGCCACTTGGAAAAGATGACAATAGACATCAGAAATCAATGTGACAGGCCGGGCATGGTGGCTTATGCCTGTAATCCCAGCACTTTGGGAGGCCAAGGTGGGCGGGCAGATCACTTGAGGTCAGGAGTTCGAGACCAGCCTGGCCAACATGGTGAAACCCCCGTCTCTACTAAAACTACAAAAAATAGCCAGGCGTGGTGGCACACATCTGTAACCCCAGCTACTCAGGAGGCTGAGGCAGGAGAATCACTTTAACCCAGGAGGCAGAGGTTGCAGTGACCTGAGATGACGCCATTGCACTCTAGGCTGAGCAAGAGAGTAAGACTCAAAAAGAAAAAAGAAAAAGAAAAAAGAAAAGAAAAGAAAGGGGAGGGGAGGGGAGAGGAAACGCGACAGAAAACACTGCGCTGAGACCAGGTCTTCCTTACCGTCCCGCCTCCACACACTCCCAACTCACAGGGACAATAACGGCTTTCAGCTTTCCTTCTTCCTTGTCAGGTCACGATGGGCAGCGGGTGAGGTCCACAGGCAAGGCCTGTCGTAGCTGGGATGGGCAAAACTCTGCTCTTACCAGGGTACCCTGTCTGGTCAAGTTCCTGGTCAAGTATTTGCATTTTACAAGGCTGGGAACCAAGAACTGAATGCCAGCACATAAGGAGGTAAAGGAGAGGTGGACCGGGCCTGGAAGCACTGTCCTTTCTTCAGCCTTCTTCAGCCTTCTCTGATGGGCCCAGGATGGGAGGCAGTGTTGACGCAGGGAGGGCCTGGGGTCTCTGCTAAGCTGATTGGGAAACCAATGGCAAGGGTGTGTGTGTGTGTGTATGATTTTTGATTTGGGGTTTTTGGTGGTGGTTGTTCTTTTTTTTAATTAATTAATTTTTTTTTTTTTTTTTTTTTTTTGAGAAAGAGTCTTACTCTGTCGCCCAGGCTGGAGTGCAGTGGCATGATCTCGGCTCATTGCAACCTCCACCTACCGGGTTCAAACAATTCTCCTGCCTCAGCCTCCAGAGTAGCTGGAATTACAGGCGTGTGCCACCACGCCCAGCTAATTTTTGTATTTTTAGTAGAGATGGAGTTTTGCCATGTTGGCCAGGCTGGTCTCAAACTCTTGAGCTCAGGCGATCTGCCCGCCTTGACCTCCCAAAGTGCTGGGATTACAGGTGTGAGCCACCGCACCTGGACTCCAAAGGTAATTCTAATTTAAAAAATAAGATTGAGTGGCTTTGTTGTGTCCTGAGCTAGAGAAACACTCCCTTATCCAGAGCTTGTCATAAAAATCCATGTCATAGAATGTCATAGAAATCCATGTCATAGAATGTCATGGAAATCCATAGGAAAAAAAATGAATTGGAAGTCAAAATATCTTTAAAAGACAAGGGAGAAATATGGAATTTAGCATGGGAAATGAAACTGCCCAACTACGTCACTGCTCCCAAAGTTGCTTGTCTTAATGAGCTCCCAGAAATAAAATTGCTCTGGGGACAGGGTTTCTTGTAAACCAAGAAGCAGCTCTGGATTGGAAAAATCTTCAAAGAAAGGACCTCCCTGTTGGATTTGCCACTAAGGAGGCCACAGACAGCCTGGGAACGTAGGGGCGGAGGCAGCACCAGAATGCACAATGAGTCTGAGCCTGGGAACAGGTCATTCCTGCCGGAGAGAAAGCCCTGCGGCCTCTGGAGATGCGCTCTGCTTCTTGTTCATCAGAAATGAAAACTGGGCTGGGCATGGTGACTCACGCCTGTAATCTCAGCACTTTGGGAGTCTGGGGGTGTTGAGGGGGATTATTTGAGGTCAGGAGTTCCAGACCAGCCTAACTTGGTGAAATCCCCAATCTCTACTAAAAATCCAAAAAAATTAGCTGGGCATGGTGGCAGGCGCCTGTAATCCCAGCTACGCTGGAGGCTGAGGTAGGAGAATCACTTGAATCTGGGAGGCAGAGGTTGCTTTGAGCTGAGATCACACCACTGCACTCCAGCCTGGGCGACAGGGTGAGACTCCAACTCATAGACAGGTATAGATAGATAGATAGATAGATAGATGATAGATAGATAGATAGATAGATAGATAGATAGATAGATAGACAGACAGATACATAGATAGATAATCGATAGATAGGTGATAGATACATAGATAATAGATAGATAGGTGATAGATAGATAGATAGATAGATAGATAGATAGATAGATAGATAGATAGATGATAGATAGATATAGATAGGTGATAGATACATAGATAATAGATAGATAATAGGTGATAGATACATAATAGATAGATAGATAGATAGATAGATAGATAGATAGATAGATAGATAGATAGATAGATAGATA
>NW_022325624.1:0-6092 GCF_002776525.5 Piliocolobus tephrosceles | reverse complement strand
TATCTATCTATCTATCTATCTATCTATCTATCTATCTATCTATCTATCTATCTATCTATCTATTATGTATCTATCACCTATTATCTATCTATTATCTATGTATCTATCACCTATCTATATCTATCTATCATCTATCTATCTATCTATCTATCTATCTATCTATCTATCTATCTATCTATCACCTATCTATCTATTATCTATGTATCTATCACCTATCTATCGATTATCTATCTATGTATCTGTCTGTCTATCTATCTATCTATCTATCTATCTATCTATCTATCTATCATCTATCTATCTATCTATCTATCTATACCTGTCTATGAGTTGGAGTCTCACCCTGTCGCCCAGGCTGGAGTGCAGTGGTGTGATCTCAGCTCAAAGCAACCTCTGCCTCCCAGATTCAAGTGATTCTCCTACCTCAGCCTCCAGCGTAGCTGGGATTACAGGCGCCTGCCACCATGCCCAGCTAATTTTTTTGGATTTTTAGTAGAGATTGGGGATTTCACCAAGTTAGGCTGGTCTGGAACTCCTGACCTCAAATAATCCCCCTCAACACCCCCAGACTCCCAAAGTGCTGAGATTACAGGCGTGAGTCACCATGCCCAGCCCAGTTTTCATTTCTGATGAACAAGAAGCAGAGCGCATCTCCAGAGGCCGCAGGGCTTTCTCTCCGGCAGGAATGACCTGTTCCCAGGCTCAGACTCATTGTGCATTCTGGTGCTGCCTCCGCCCCTACGTTCCCAGGCTGTCTGTGGCCTCCTTAGTGGCAAATCCAACAGGGAGGTCCTTTCTTTGAAGATTTTTCCAATCCAGAGCTGCTTCTTGGTTTACAAGAAACCCTGTCCCCAGAGCAATTTTATTTCTGGGAGCTCATTAAGACAAGCAACTTTGGGAGCAGTGACGTAGTTGGGCAGTTTCATTTCCCATGCTAAATTCCATATTTCTCCCTTGTCTTTTAAAGATATTTTGACTTCCAATTCATTTTTTTTCCTATGGATTTCCATGACATTCTATGACATGGATTTCTATGACATTCTATGACATGGATTTTTATGACAAGCTCTGGATAAGGGAGTGTTTCTCTAGCTCAGGACACAACAAAGCCACTCAATCTTATTTTTTAAATTAGAATTACCTTTGGAGTCCAGGTGCGGTGGCTCACACCTGTAATCCCAGCACTTTGGGAGGTCAAGGCGGGCAGATCGCCTGAGCTCAAGAGTTTGAGACCAGCCTGGCCAACATGGCAAAACTCCATCTCTACTAAAAATACAAAAATTAGCTGGGCGTGGTGGCACACGCCTGTAATTCCAGCTACTCTGGAGGCTGAGGCAGGAGAATTGTTTGAACCCGGTAGGTGGAGGTTGCAATGAGCCGAGATCATGCCACTGCACTCCAGCCTGGGCGACAGAGTAAGACTCTTTCTCAAAAAAAAAAAAAAAAAAAAAAAATTAATTAATTAAAAAAAAGAACAACCACCACCAAAAACCCCAAATCAAAAATCATACACACACACACACACCCTTGCCATTGGTTTCCCAATCAGCTTAGCAGAGACCCCAGGCCCTCCCTGCGTCAACACTGCCTCCCATCCTGGGCCCATCAGAGAAGGCTGAAGAAGGCTGAAGAAAGGACAGTGCTTCCAGGCCCGGTCCACCTCTCCTTTACCTCCTTATGTGCTGGCATTCAGTTCTTGGTTCCCAGCCTTGTAAAATGCAAATACTTGACCAGGAACTTGACCAGACAGGGTACCCTGGTAAGAGCAGAGTTTTGCCCATCCCAGCTACGACAGGCCTTGCCTGTGGACCTCACCCGCTGCCCATCGTGACCTGACAAGGAAGAAGGAAAGCTGAAAGCCGTTATTGTCCCTGTGAGTTGGGAGTGTGTGGAGGCGGGACGGTAAGGAAGACCTGGTCTCAGCGCAGTGTTTTCTGTCGCGTTTCCTCTCCCCTCCCCTCCCCTTTCTTTTCTTTTCTTTTTTCTTTTTCTTTTTTCTTTTTGAGTCTTACTCTCTTGCTCAGCCTAGAGTGCAATGGCGTCATCTCAGGTCACTGCAACCTCTGCCTCCTGGGTTAAAGTGATTCTCCTGCCTCAGCCTCCTGAGTAGCTGGGGTTACAGATGTGTGCCACCACGCCTGGCTATTTTTTGTAGTTTTAGTAGAGACGGGGGTTTCACCATGTTGGCCAGGCTGGTCTCGAACTCCTGACCTCAAGTGATCTGCCCGCCCACCTTGGCCTCCCAAAGTGCTGGGATTACAGGCATAAGCCACCATGCCCGGCCTGTCACATTGATTTCTGATGTCTATTGTCATCTTTTCCAAGTGGCAGAATAGGCATACTGTCCTTCTTCCAGAACAGCTGACACTCTGAAGTTTACGAAGTTGGGTGAAATCTTTTGGATCAGACCTTTTTGATCAGAGTGCTCTGGGAACACCTTCTTCTACATAAAACCAGCCTCTGAATTTCAGTGTCTCATTTCCCTTGGTCTGTTTCCCTATAATGGGGCAGTGGTCATGAGGGTCTGTCAGTGCTGTGATGTGAAAAGCAGCCAGTGTCCTGGTGTCCTGGGAAAGGTTACTTTCCTTAATCAAAATAAATCTTATTAATCTGAGACAAGTGGTAGCACAGCTGTGAGTGGCCACCTAGAAAGATGTGTGGCAGGAGATTCATGTCCACAAAGTATAACACACCCCTCCACAACCACAACCAGCAGCAAACAGCAGGCCTGGAACCAACGAAAACCCCATGTCGTGACCACTGAATAAAACAATAGAACTTTGGAGGGGATAGTGCCACTTGACGTTTACTGTTTCTACACACACACACACACACACGCACGCACATGCACACACACACACACATTCACACATACACACACGCACACGCACACACACGTACACATACACACACGCGCACACACGTGCACACACACATTCACACATACACACACATGCACACGCACACACACGTACACATACACACACGCGCACACACGTGCAGGCATGCACACACATGCACACGCACGCATGCACACACACACGGCTGGCAAATCACATGGCAAGGTGAAGGTCCTTGTCCTTGAAGATGCCACAGCCCTAAAACAGATTCTGGAAACATTCTGCGTGTGCAGCTCAGCCCTGGGTGAAGCACTGGGCTCTGCACCCCCACCTGGGGGCCCGGGGGCTGCTGGAGCCAGGGTCTGGGGCTCTGCCACTGGCGGTGTGACCTTGGGCTAGCCACTAGGGTCCTCAGGGCTCCCTGGCTTTCTGGGGGAGAAGTGGGGGATGAGCCGAGACAATTGTCCCATTTTCTTCCAGCTCTCATAACCAGTTTGTGACATAAGAGTACAGGTGGGTTACGATTGGGGCCTTAGGAAACGAGGCAGGTGGAGGAAGAGCTGGCTGAGGGCTCAGGAGTCCCTGGATCCCAGGCAGGGGTGAGATTTCTGGAAGTGGAGATGGCAGAGTGAATGTTGTGGACTGGACAGTGTCTTAAAAAGCATGGTCAACTAAGGTGACAAATGCTTACTGGTAAGAGGACAGCCCCAGCCTGGCTTCACTGATAACGTTCCTGGAATGGACCTGTGGGCCATCCCCGTAGGTGCTGTTTTGGTGGTAATTTTCAATGAATCCCTCTTTTCTCCAGTCCCATGTGGGAGGACTCCACCCGAAGCTCCCAGGCCTGCCTAGCTGACCGACCCAGCCATGGCCCGGGCTCCAGGGCGGCTCAAGGGCTACCTCCTCCGGTGGTCCCTGACTCAGGTCCCAGCACAACACCCCTACCCAGGTTGGCCCAGCTGCAGTTTGTCTGAGAGATGCCGTCAGTACCGCAGGTCAAAATTGTGTGAGAAGCTCCCACCTCCTATCTGCTCGCCCTCATGGGGCCTCTCAGGAAAGGCCAGCTCGTGAACACAGGGGCGAGGCCAGGCCCCATTGTGGCCCTGGGGCAGGTAGGGGAGGAGCTGAGGGGGGAATAGAGGAGAGAACGGGGAGGGGCATCCCAGCCCCTCTTTGCCTTCATCTGTCCTGTGTATTGGAGTATCTCAAGGAATCTTATTGGACAGATTCCTGAGGGAACTCGGGCAAGTGACTTGAACCCTGTTTTCCTCTTCTGTGAAATGGGGACGAGGACAGGCCCTCCCTCAAGGGGCTTCTCTGAGAGTTTCATAAATACAAGTTCACAGTGCAGTGCCCGGCTCACGCAAACTCTACTGCTGTTCTTGTCATACTTATTCTTTCCTTGTGGCCCCAAACCACTGGCCCTAGGGCACCCTCGGCTTCTCCACTCACAGGTGGTCACATCCTAGAAGCGGAGGAAGCTGGGGCCTGGTGCAGCAGACTGACCAGACCCTCACTGAGGGCCCAAGGCTGAGACTGGGTCGTGGACAGTGGAGTCCCGGCGGTTCCCAACAAGATAGAGACGAGAAGCAGCCCCTGAGGCCACCGCCCACTGTCAGCAACCCTGGGTTCCTCTCCTGACCCAGTGGAAGGCACAGCCACAACTGCTCCTCTAGGGAAAACGGGCCCACACCACAGCCATGGTTCTGCTGGAGAAGCCGAGAAGCCACTCGGGGCTCCTTCTGGTCTCTTAGGCTGGGGATGCCTCTTGGGACTGGTTGGGTGGGGAGGTTTGGGTGCACCTTGTGGGGGTGGGGTGGGGACTGCAACACCCAGGAGGCTCAGGGGCTCTATGGGGGGAGGCTGCTGCGATGAGCTGCCTGGTGTCTGATGGGCTCAGCCCAGGCTGGGCGGTGGGTGGCCCCACGTGGCTGCGGTGTGCTGAAGCTGAAACTACAAGGCCACGGCACTGGCTGCCGTGTTTGGATGGGGCTGTCATGTGGGGCAGAGGGAGAGGCCAAGTCGAAGGTGATGGGGGAGTGGACACTCTTCTCAGTCACTGGAGAAGGGACAGGTCCTGGGGGCTGCAGGGGCCCGAGAGGAGGGACCATGGAGGGGCTCCTTTGGGGAGCCAGAACCTTCTGGAAGCCCAGCTACAGGTGGGGACATGGGCAGAAGTGTGGATGGGGTGCAGGGAGCTGAGGGACAGAAGGCCAAGCCTGGTGATGCCTCGGGAACAGACAGGAAGAGCCTGCACCCGAGGCCCCAGGTATCTGTGAGGAGGGGCCCAGCCCTTGCTGGTCTGTGATCTCAGTGTATCCAGCTCTGGTGTGTGCAGGTGTGACTGTGTTAGTCTGTGTGTGACTGTGCAGGTGTGACTGTGTTACTCTGTGTGTGTGACCATGCAGGTGTGACTGTGTTACTGTGTGTGTGACTGTGTGCAGGTGTGACTGTTATTCTGTGTATGTGACTGTGTGTGGGTGTGACTGTTATTCTGTGTGTGTGACTGTGTGTGTGTGTGTGTGTTATTCTGTGTGTGCAGGTGTGACTGTGTTACTCTGTGTGTGTGTGTGGGTGTGACTGTTATTCTGTGTGTGTGACTGTGTGGGTGTGACTTGTTATTCTGTGTGTGTGACTGTGTGCAGGTGTGACTGTGTGTGTGTGTGACTGTTACTCTGTGTGTGAGACTGTGTGGGAATGACTGTGTTACTCTGTGTGTGTGACTGTGTGTGCAGGTGTGACTGTGTTATTCTGTGTGTGACTGTGTGGGTGTGACTGTTACTCTGTGTATGACTGTGTGTGTGTGACTGTGTGTGGGTGTGACTGTTATTCTGTGTGTGTGACTGTGTGTGCAGGTGTGACTGTGTTATTTTGTGTGTGACTGTGTGTGTGGGTGTGACTGTGTTAGTTGTGTGTGTGGGTGTGACTATGTTACTCTGTGTGTGACTGTGTGTGGGTGTGACTGTGTTATTCTGTGTGTGTGACTGTGTGTGCAGGTGTGACTGTTATTCTGTGTGTGTGACTGTGTGTGTGGGTGTGACTGTGTTATTCTGTGTGACTGTGTGTGCGGGTGTGATTGTGTTATTCTGTGTGTGTGACTGCGTGGGTGTGACTGTGTTGTGTGTGTGGGTGTGACTATGTTACTCTGTGTGTGACTGTGTGTGGGTATGACTTATTCTGTGTGTGTGACTGTGTGTGCGGGTGTGACTGTTATTCTGTGTGTGTGACTGTGTGTGCGGGTGTGACTGTGTTATT
>NW_022325623.1:36805-39240 GCF_002776525.5 Piliocolobus tephrosceles | reverse complement strand
CCAACACTGGAGGACTGTCAATCAGATTAAAACCCAGACCAACACTGGAGGACTGTCAATCAGATTAAAACCCAGATGACAGGGAAAAACTGCTCAATCCAGATGACAGGGAAAAACTGTTCAGTCAGATCAAACCGAGATGACAGGGAAAAACTGTTCAATCCAATCCAGATGACAGGGAAAATAGGTTCTTTTTTTTTCTTTAGAGTCTCACTCTGTCACCCAGGCTGGAGTGCAGTGGCACGATCTTGGTTCACTCACTGTCACCTCCACCTCCCGGGTTCAAACGATTCTCCTGTCTCAGTCTCCCAAGTAGCTGAGATTACAGGTGTGCACCAGCACGCCTCGCTGTATTTTTGTATTTTTAGTAGAGACAGGGTTTCCCCTGTTTGCCAGGCTCGTCTGGAACTCCTGACCTCAAGTGTTTCACCCACCTTGGCCTCCCGAAGTGCTGGGATTACAGGCGTGAGCCATCCACCATGCCTGGCCGGGAAAAACAAGTTCTTAAATTAAGTACATGGAAATTTTTTGTCATAGTGTAGAGTTAATTGAGAAAGGCAAATTATGAAAAAGGAGAGGGAACTGATCTCAGTTTTGGTGTGTGTGTGAACACATTCCCCAGGCCATATCCAAGTGGGGGAAGAGCACATCATACAAGTAGCAGAAATGGTAACAACAGGCTATGGTCTGGATCTAGGTGCCACATCCCAACTACTGGGCTGTCACTCCCTGGCATTAGATCAGACTTAGCAGGTTCTGAGCACCCCCCCCACTTTTTTTTTTTTTGAGACAGGGTCTCGCTCTGTCTCCCAGGCTGGAGTGCAGTGGCACAATCTCTGCTCACTGCAACCTCCACCTCCCAGGTTCAAGCAATTCTCCTGCCTCAGCCTCCCAAGTAGCTGGGATTACAGGCACCCGCTACCATACCTGGCTAATTTTTACATTTTTAGTGGAGACGGGGTTTCACCATGTTGGCCAGGCTGGTCTTGAACTCCTGACCTCAAGTAATCCACCCACCTCGACCTCCCAAAGTGCTGGGATTACAGATGTGAGCCACGATGCCCAGCAGGTTCTGGGTCTTGACTGGACCCCTTTTTGGCTGTGTGACTGAGAAACCTCTTCATCTTTCAATAATTTTATGTGCATGGAAAAGATGCCTTAGCGTTGGTCATATGCCCTATTCCAAGGATGGTGTTTGAGCTCCAAAGAGCAGGCCACCTGCCAGAGGACCCATATTTTGCAGGGACAGGGATGAGGATGGAATGCAAGAAGACAGCACATGTAGGCTAAGAGCCTTGAGAATGGGAGAGGAAAGAGGTTTCAAGACATTTTTCTCTAGATTGTGAACAAAATTGCCCTTTGGTTCCCCCTAGAACAAATTTAAAGAAGGACCTAAACTGCTTTTCAAGGCTGTTTTAGGAGGTGAACTTGGATCTGACTTTGTTTTTTCTTCCTGGGCCTGTGTGAGGTGGGCCATGGGTGCCCGTTTTTATTTGGGTTACAAAAATATGAAGGGGGTGCAGAGGAACAGCAGAAAGAGGGCAGCCCTCCAAAGCATCCCTCTCTGCCCCACACCAGCCACAATCCTTGGACCTGGGAACAGCGCTCATGCCCCCATGCCAATCCCTTCCCCACAGACACCCTGGCAGGAGGCTGGGGAAGTTTGCTCCCTGTTTTCTGGGGGCAGGGCAGGAGGCAGACGGGGTGACTGGAGGTGCATGTCCATGACAGGTGGCAGCTGCTTTCCATCCCCAGTGCAGCCTGCCATGAGAGCACCTACATCCCAGCCCTGCCCCTGCCACCTAAAGTATCTTCCTACAAGAAGCAGTGCCACCTTTAAAACGTTTCAGATGGTCAGGCCGGGTGCAATGGCTCCCACCTGTAATCCCTGTACTTTGGGAGGCTGAGGAGGGCAGATTGCTTGAGCTCAGGAGTTCGAGACCAGCCTGGGAAACATGACAAAACCCCGTCTCTACCAAAAATACAAAAATTTAGCCAGGTGTGGTGGCGCACACCTGTGTTCCCAGCTACTCTGGAGGCTGAGGTGGGAGGATCACTTAAGCCCAGAGGTGGGAAGCTGCAGCGAGCCGAGATCGCGCCACTGCACTTCAGCCTGGGTGACAGAGCGAGACCCCATCTCAAAAGAAAAAAGTTTCAGATGGTCATAGGTGTGAACGTATATAATGTAAATAAAATGTTTTTTAAAAATAATTTTTTCAAAAGTTGTAGCATAGAAGTGATGGCACCAAGCTGCCTGAGTTCAAACAAAATGCTGGCTATGCCAATTAAACATGGTGAGGCAGGCTGGGTGCAGTGGCTCACACCTGTCATCCCAGCACTTCGGGAGGCTGAGACTGAGGCTGGAGGATCACTTGAGCCCAGGAGTTTGAGACCAGCCTAGGCAACATAGTGAGACCCCATCTCTACAAAAAAAA
>NW_022325623.1:21817-36705 GCF_002776525.5 Piliocolobus tephrosceles | reverse complement strand
AGGAAGGAAGGAAGGAAGGAAGGAAGGAAGGAAGGAAGGAAGGAAGGGAGGGAGGGAGGGAGGGGCAAGCTCCTCAACCCTCTGGGCTTCAGTGTCATTGCCTGCAGAGGGCTGGCCGTGGACACTTCAGGGACTCACAGTGAAGACAGCCCTTGGCCATGTGCCGGGCACATCACAAACGCTGCTAACTGGGGCCATGGTGATTCACTTTCACAGAGGGCTGGGGGCTGTGGCTGCAGGTGCGCATGAACATACGTGGGCAAATGCTCCTGTCTCTCTGTGTCCCCAGCCCTTCTGTACAGAAGGTGCGGGTGAGTCAAAGAGAGAATAATCGGTGATCATAATGATAGGAAACGATCAAGTTTGGGGATTCTCTCCTTTTCCTAGGGCTCAGCTGAGGATAAAGCAGTGCAGTCAGGGTCTGCTCAAGCTGCTGCTGTAAGACTGGGGACTTAAACGACAGAAGTGCGTTTCTTGCAGCTGTGGAGGCTGGAAGCCTGAGATCAAGGGGTCGGCAGGGTTGGTTTCCTCTCTTCTTGGCTTGTCATTTCCTCCCTGCCTCACATGGTCATCCTTCTGTGCCTGCATCCTAATCTTTTTTTTTTTCTTTTGAGACGGGGTCTCACCCGGTCACCTAGGCTGGAGTGCAGTGGTGCAACCTCTGCTTGCTGCAGCCCCCACCTCCCGGATTCAAGCAATTCTCCCACCTCAGCCTCCCAAGTAGCTGGAATTACAGCCATGTGCCACCATGCCTGGCTAATTTTTGTATTTTTAGTAGAGACAGGGTTTCACCATGTTGGCCAGGCTGGTCTCGCACTCTTGACCACAGGTGATCCATCCATCTTGGCCTCCCAAAGTGCTGGGATTACAGGTGTGAGCCATCACAACTGGCCCTAATCTTCTCTCCTTATAAGGGCACAGTCACATTGGGTTAGGGCCCACCCAGTGACCTCATTTAACCTTAGTCACCTCTGTAAAGACCCTGGGTCCAAACCCAGTCACACTCTGAGGTACTGCAGGTTAGGACTTCAAGATGTGAAGTCACATTCTGAGGCAGGTACACAACTTAGCCCAGGACAAGAGCCACCTCCCCAACCATAAAAGTGTCACCCACGGCAGTGGGGTTTTCTGCCTGACCCAACACAGCCAATTTCAGGTGGAATGGAATTAAAGTGTTGTAATTCACGTGAAAAGGCATGGAAAACAGCACTGCAGTAAGGCATTGGCTACAGAAACATCACAAGATTGAATAAAGACCTGTTTTGCATCAATGCACATCATGGCACATTCTCATTGTGGGAAAATGTGGTTTAATGAGGGAGCCACGGGGAGGAGCAGAAAGACCTCAGGGAGATTCCAAAGAGGATTCCCAAGCAGGTGCATTCACGGGCACTGGTGAAAGGCAGCAGGGACTTGTCATCCCACTTCTGAAAAATGGGCAACTCTCCTCTTCACTGATGCCCATGTTCCCCAGGGGGATGGCGATGGGGGGAGGGCAGGACCGACAAATCAACCTGCAGCAGGAGGTGGGGAAGGAGGGCAGGACTGCTGCCAAACCAGCCTGCAGTGGGAGGTTGGGGAGGAGGGGAGGAGTGCAGCCTGGGCCTGCTTCCTGAGGCCAGGAGATGCCACCCCTGCAATCCCAGCACTTTGGGAGGTCAAGGTGGGAGGATCGCTTGAGGCCAGGAGTTTGAGATCAGCCTGGGCAACACAGTGAGATCCTGTCCCTACTAAAAAAATTTTTTTAATTGAGAGAGACAGATGTCTGCCGGCCAGCCTCACACAGCAGGCCAGCCCGGGAGAAAGCAATGGAGGAACAGAAAGGCACTAAGCCCCTATGAAGGGGCCTGTCCCTGACCTCTGCTCTCCTAGTCTTCATCAGCCTGGAGGTTATGTCCATTTTGCAGTTAAGGAGATTGAGGCACAGGCAGGTGTCAACGCATGCCCAGTGTCCCTGAGTGAGCATGGGTACTAGCGCCAGGATTGGAAGCCAGCTCTCCGACTCCAGGGCCCCCAGTTCACTAACGAGTCTGTGCTGCCCTCCTTGGCACAGGAGAGAGCAGAACCATCAGGAACGGGGATTTGAAGAGGGGAGGACAAAGGGGGCTGTGTGCCTCCAGCCATGTGTACACTAGGGTGGCTCACAACTGAGTGTTTGCAACTCCGGGTACCATAAACCTAGTGGGCCACCCTCTGCGTGACTCATGCCACCTCCTGCCCAAGCTCTCCCGGGGCCACCCCTGCCCTGGAGGAGTGCCCAACACAGCAGCTGTCACGGCCGATCTCCTGGGAAACCCTCCTGAGGGAGCCTAGCCCAGGGAACCCCACGGGATGCTCTGGTTCTCCTCCGCACTCTCTCTGGCCCATCAGCTTCAAGGACAGCTCTAAGTCTTACCCGGGAGAAGAAACTGAGGCACCTCCTGTTTCCTCCGCTCTGCCTCTCACCAGGGTGTGCGGAAAGGAGAGCTGTGTCTGCAAGTCCTGCACCTGTTTGGTAAGCCTCACCTGAGCTTCCTGGGCATAGAATCCCGTCCTGGCCCCCTGTTCCCCCAGGAAGGCTGGCAAGCTCAGCCCCACAGCCAGGACAAGTTGTGGGAAAGCGCTGGGACCATAAGGCCACCCAGCCCAGGGAGGAATCTGTGTGTCTCCAGGCACAGCTCAGTCCCCAGCCCACCACAAGCTGGCCCCACGGGCAGCCCCACTGCCCCTGCTGTCACGCTCCTGCAGCTCTACAGCCCACCCAAGGCTGCCAGGGGACCCTCCTTTCCTCCCAGCCCCCCGATTTTTAATTAAAAAGCAATGAGTTCCCAAACTGGTACCAATAAGTGGTAAATTCCTGTTGACGGGTTTGGAGGGGACTTTCCTAATTCATAGATTCCACGGTTTTAAAAAGATCACTGCTGTCTAGTTTTCCAGTCTTGGCCCCGTGGAAGGTCACGCGCAGCTGAAAATAATTTTCTGGATCAGGAAACAGGCCAGACTGACGCGTGCACAGGCAGTTCCCTTGCTGGCCTTGGAAGACATCTGGCGGACACCTGGCTGCGGAGGTTCGACTTAGAGTCCAGCTGGGGCTCAACTCAGCTCCCTGGAGGGCAGGGGACTCTGGAAAGAAAACGGGCGCAGCTTGCCCTGTGGGCCCGGAGTTGTGCAACGCGCGGACACAGGACCGCACGGCCCGCAGGACGCCGGACGCCCGCTAGGGGCGCGCGCGAGCCAGGGACTCCACGAGGGCCCTGTGGGGAGCGAGCCCGGCAGCCAGGCCCAGGACGCCCTGAGTTCTCCTGCTCTTACTCCTCTACCTTTGTTTCTTTCTATCTTTTGTTTTTCTTTTCTTTTTTTAAATTTTCTTTTCTTTTCCTTTTCTCTCCTCTCCTTTTTTCCCTTTCCTTTCCTTTTCTTTTTTTTTTTTTTTGAACAAAAAGCATAGTCACATGTACAGCCTAGAACAGCCAAAGAACATCTAATACCTAGCACGTGGTACTGAAAAAAACTATTCATTGGCGTCATTAATTGTAAATAAATGTGACATACACGTCATCAGCCAAATCTCTATTATTAGACATGAAGCTTGTTACCAATTTCCCCCTATGTCTTGTCACCTTCTTTTATTATAGAAGTGCATTGTAGAAAATATAGGTAAACAAGGCCGGGCGCAGTGGCTCACACCTGTAATCCCAGCACTTTGGGAGGCTAAGGCAGGCAGATTAGAGGTCAGGAGATAGAGACCAGACTGGCCAACATGATGAAACCCCGTATCTACTAAAAATACAAAAATTACCTGAGCATGGTGGCATGCGCCATGTAGCCTGTAATCCCAGCTACTCGGGAGGCTGAGGCAGGAGAATCGCTTGAACCTGGAAGCCGAGGTTGCAGTGAACCGAGATCGTGCCACTGCATTCCAGTGCAGACAGAGCAAAACTCAGTCTCAGAAAAATAATAATAATAAAGAAGGAATAAAGAATAAAAAGAAAATACAGGTAAACAAAACAAACAGCCTTAATTCCAACCATTCAGATAATATTTAACATACATTTTGGCATTAATTTATACTTAAGTACATAGATGATAGATAGATGCTTGTATTTAAAAAAAAAAAAAAAGAAAAAGAAAAAGAGGACTTACTGGGCGCAGTGGCTACATGGTGAAACCCTGTCTCTACTAAAAATACAAAAATTAGCTGGGTGTGGTGGTGCGCACCTATAGTCCCAGCTACTCAGGAGGCTGAGGTGAGAGAATCGCTGGAACCCAGGAGGCAGAATTCACAGTGAACCAAGATTGTGATACTGCACTACAGCCTGGGCAACGGAGGGAGACTCTGTCTGAAAAAATAATAATTAATTAAAATGGCCTCATACTCTTTTGTAAATGGCTTTATCAATTTAAAAATTACCGCTTTTTTAGAAAATGACTACACAGTTTTTGTAAGCTCTGAAGGGCAGGGGGTTCATCTGTTTTGTTTATATTTTTATTAATTTTTTTTTTTTTTTGAGACAGAGTCTCACTCTATCACCCTGGCTGGAGTGCAGTGGCACTATCTCAGCTCACTGCAACCTCTACCTCCCGGGTTCATACAATTCTCCTGCCTCAGCCTCCCAAGTAGCTGGGATTACAGGCGCCTGCCACCACGCCCAGCTAACTTTCGTATTTTTAGTAGACACGGGGTTTCACCTTCTTGGCGAGGCTGGTCTCCAACTCCTGACCTCAATTGATCCACCCACCTTGGCCTCCCAAAGTGCTGGGATTACAGGTGTGAGCCACGGTGCCCAGCCTGTTTTGTTTATTGCTATTTATAAATAACGCTCTGATGTGCACTTCCGTAATACGAATGTTTAGAAATAGAATATTTGGGTCAAGGAGATCCCTAGGCTCTGTGTAGCTGTTGCCAGATCCTTCACGCATGTTTGTGTCTTCCCGACACACCAGCATTGATTCAAGTTTCTACTTACTCACACTTTGGCCAGAACAGGGTATTAACTTTATCAGCTGGATCAGGAAAAGATGCTTTCAACTGCAGTTTTCATTACACACATCAAGGCCAATGTTTTCCCCATGGGTGTGGGCCATAGGAAGTCTTCTTTGGCGAATTACTGCGCAGGCCTGTGGCCCATGTATAAGTTACGACGCTCTTCACAATAGCATTCTGCCCCCACAAGTTCAGGCGCAAAAGGCCTGTTTTCCTGAGTGTTTTCGCATGTACATTCATAAGCCAGTCTGTAGTTATTTTGCAGGGAAGGAGTCTCTTTTGATCAGGATTTTGTGAGCTATCAGGTTTCTGTGATTTTGTAAAATGAATTGGAAAATGTCCATCTTATTCTATGCCCTGGAATGGTTTACAGAGCATTAGAAATGCAGAGAAGGAAAACAGAAATACTTGATAAATATATAAAAAGATGATCAGAAAAATGCAAATTGAAAGGAGATACCATTCTTTGTATATATATTGTTAGCAAAATGTGTAAAGAGTGATAAATCCAGCCAATAACTCATGCCTATAATCCCAGCACTTTGGGAGACCAAGACAGGCAGATCACTTGAAGTCAGGAGTTCAAGACCAGCCTGGGCAACATGGCAAAACCCCATCTCTAAAAACAATAGCCGGGCATGGTGGCACTCGCCTATAGTCCCAGCTATGCTGGAGGTCGAAGTGGGAGGATCACCTGAGCCTGGGAGACGGAGGTTGCAGTAAGCCGAGATCCCGCCACTGTACTCCAGCCTGAGCAACAGATTAAAGCGCTGTCTCAAAATAAAATTAAATTAAAAAGAGAGTGATAAAACCCATTATGACAATCATCTTAAGATTCTCACAGAGGCCAGGAGCTGTGGCTCACGCCTGTAATCTCAGCACTTTGGGAGGCCAAGATGGGTGGATCACCTGAGATCAAGAGTTAGAGAGTACCCTGGCCAATATATGAAACCCCATCTCTACTAAAAATACAAAAAATGAGCTGGGCATGGTGGCACACATCTGTAATCCCAGCTACTTGGGAGGCTGAGGCATGAGAATCACTTGAACCAGGGAGGCAGAGGTTGCAGTGAGCCAAGATCATGCCACTGCACTCCAGCCTGGGCGACAGAGCAAGACCCTGTCTCAAAAAGAAAAAAAAATTATAGAGATGGGGTCTTGCTGTGTTGCCCAGGCTGATCTCAAACTCCTGGCCTTAAGCAATCCTTCTGCTTCAGCCTCCCAGAGTACTGGGACTATAGGCTGTGACTGGCCATGTGCTTCAGTATTGATGGGAGATTTTCTAATGAGAATATTTTATTTTTATCAAAAGCTTAAATAATAGAATAAAATTATCTAACTCTCGGAACTTGAGAAAACAGGTTCATTAAACTATCTATCTACATGGTGCCTATTTGAAATGGATTTCCTTTTCAATCTCTCCTATAGCTATTGGTATATTCAAGTTTTCTCTTTTTAAGAGATGGGGTCTCACTCTGTCAACCAGGCTGGATGGTGGCAAGATTATACTTCACTGTAACTCTGAACTCCTAGGGTCAAGCGATCCTCCTGCCTGAGCCTCCTGAGTAGCTGGGACTACAGACACACACCACTGTGCTTCGCTAATTTTTTTTTTTTTTTTTTTTTTTTGTGGAGACAGAGTCTCACTATGTTGCCCAGGCTGGCCTCAAACTGTTGGCCTCAAGTGATCCTCTTGCTCTGGCCTCCCAAAGTGCTGGCATTGCACGTGTGAGCCACCATGCCTGGCCCTATATTCAGGTTTTCTAAGTTTCCTTGGTCATTTTTGGTACTCTACTCTTTCCCAGATAATCAACCCATCTTAATATTTTATTGTAAAATATAACATACTGAAACTAACTTAAGAGAGAGGAAAAGCTAAATATCAATTATCACTAAAGAAATAGAAGTAGGGGACCGGGAGTGGTGGCTCACGCCTGTAATCCCAGCACTTTGGGAGGCCAAGGTGGGCGGATCACGAGGTCAGGAGATCGAGACCATCCTGGCCAATATGGTGAAACCCTGTCTCTACTAAAAATACGAAAATTAGCCAGGCGTGGTGGCAGGTGCCTGTAGTCCCAGCTACTCAGGAGGCTGAGGCAGGAGAATTGCTTGAACCTGGGAGGCAGAGGTTGCAGTGAGTCGGGATCATGCCATTGCACTCCAGCCTGGGCAACAAGAGTGAAACTCTATCTCAAAATAAAATAAAGTGTTCCAACTGCCTTTTTTTTTTTCTTGCAGAAATAGACAAACTGATCCTCAAATTTATATGGTAGTGTAAGAGGGCCTGAGTAGCCAAAATAATTGAAAAGGAAGCTGCTGGGGACTCACACCTCCCGATTTCAATACTTACTGCAAAGTTACAGTAATCAAGACAGTGTGGTACAGGCATAAGGATAGGTATATAGATTAATGAAATAGAATGGAGAGTCCATACATCTGTGGTCATTTGATTTTCAACAAGCATGCCAAGACCATTGAATGAAGAAAGAATAGTATTTTCAACAAATGTCACTGGGACGACTGGATATACATGCAAAAGAATGTATATTCTTTTATTTTTTATTTTTATTTTTATTTTGACAGAGTTCCGCTCTTGTTGCTCAGGCTGGATTGCAATAGTGTGATCTTGGCTCACTGCAACCTCCGCCTCCCAGGTTCAAGCAATTCTCCTGTCTCAGCCTCCCGAGTAGCTGGGATTACAGGTGCCTGCCACCACTCCTGGCTAATTTTTTTTGTATTTTTAGTAGAGACGGGATTTCACCATGTTGGCCAGGTTGGTCTCTAACTCCTGGACTCAAGTGATCCATACACCTCGGCCTCCCAAAGTGCTGGGATTATAAGCATGAGCCACCTCGCCTGGTCAAGAATGTATATTCTACCTCACACCATATGTGAAAATTAACTCGAAATGGGTCAAAGGCTTAGATGTAAATTTAAAACTCTTAGAAGGAAACATAGGTGTAAATCTTCATGACCTTGGGTCAGGCCATGGTTTCTTAAGCATTAAACCACAAGCACAAGCAACAAAAGGAACAAATAGATAAATTGGACTTCATCAAAACTTAAAACCTTTTTGCATCAAATGACTCCATTAAGAGAGTATTTCTGTGTAGCTGCTGAGGGGGAAAGAAAAAGAAAGTAAAAAGGCCAGGTGCGGTGGCTCACGCCTGTAATCCCAGCACTTTGGGTGGCCGAGGCGGGCAGATAGCTTGAGCTCATGAGTTTGAGACCAGCCTGGGCAACATGGTGAAACCCCCATATCTACAAAAAATACAGAAATTAACCGGGCGTGGTGGTGTGTGCTTGTCGTCTTAGCTACTCGGGAGGCTGAGATGGATCACCTGAGCCCTGGAGGCGGAGGTTGCAGTGAGCCAATATTATTCCACTGCACTCCAGCCTGGGTGAGAGAGTGAGACCCTGTCTCAAAAATATGTATATGTATATATGGTATGTGTATATATATACATATATATGCCAGCACTCCTCAAAACTGTCAAGATAATAAAAACAAAAGAAGTCTGAAAAACTGTTGCAGCCAAGAGGAACCCAAGGAAACATGGCAACTGAATGTCATGTGGTATCCTGGATGGGCTCCTGAATATAGAAAGAATATTAGGAAAAAACTAAGGAAGTAGGAATAAAATATAAGCTTTAGTTAACAATAATGCATTTGAATATTGGTTTATTAATAGTAACAAATGTACCCTATTCACATAAAATGTTAGTGGTAGGGTTGACAGTGTGGCATATATGGCAGCTCGCTGTACTCTATTTGCAACTCTTCTGTAAATCCCAAGCTGTTCTAAAAAAAAAAAAAAACCTTATTTTAAAAAGATGAAAACAGTGGCTGTCCCTGTTCCATCAGTTTGGTGAGTCAGTGTCCCTGTAGGTTGTAGAATGAAAATACCCAACACTGAAATTCAAACGCAACACAGATGATTGTGGAGGTGGTTCAAAAGACAGTGCTTTGAATATCAAAGGTTCCAGAGAAGCACTGGAGAGAACTGATCAAAAAATAACCCTCTTTCTTGAGAAGGCCAAGCATGCTGGGTAGGAGTTCACATGGAGCTGTCCAGCCTCCTGGCTGCTGAAACCCTGATCAATACCTGATGGATTCTTTGTGCTAGAATGGGCAGGTGGCACCAGGAGGATGACGGGTCCTGACCCCTGGAGCTGCACCAGAGCTCAGCCTATGGCAACCTATGAGCAGCCTGTACTCTTCCTAGGAGGGATCAGGAGGAACACCAGGACCCCAAACCCCAGAGCTAAAAGATGGTACCAGTCTCTCAGTGGAAACCCATGGCATGAGGACCAGAGCCATTGAGACCTCTGGCTCTCCCCAGGGTACTCCATGGTTACAGGTGTGCACCCCACACCTGATCCCGCTAGGGGCTGGAACAGGAAAAGGGCTGGATGGGGGCTAGGGGAAATAGGCAGGAAGGGCAGGGCAGTCCATCTTTTGCAAGTAGCAGTGGATCTCTCTCCAGGAAACAGAGAACTAGCTCTGGGGCAGCCTCTTTCTGTGCTTTGGGAGACCCACTTTGAGGGTTACAAACCCTCAAAGCTGCTCCTACAAGTCTTCTTGGGCAAACTGGGACTTTGGCATGGCTGGCAGTGTTACCGAAACAACAGGAATTTGGCCTAGGTTCTAGTGCTTGCCATGCCAATCCCTGAAGCCACTATTATTGCCAAGGAAGAGGGCTTTAATTGAGTGCTGCAGCCAAGGAGATGGGAATATGTCTCAAATCCTTCCTGACTGATTACAATTAGGGGTTGATATAGCAGAAATGTAACCACATGCAGGAAAGCAGGAATTAGGGAGGGGTAAGGAAGAGGAGTCGGTTAACAGGGAGCAGGTGGCCAGTTAGGCAGTCATCAGAGGTGAGGGGTTTGGCTTCTCATTTTCCAAATGCAGTGACTGATGAGTTTCAGCTTCTTGATACTATCTGGGAGGCCAGCTGGTTGGTCTCCTGAGAAAGGAGCTCAGAAAAGACAAACATAACTTTCTCAAATTTCACAACTGGGAAGGGCAATTTCTATGTTTACTCAAAATAAACTATAAACATCAGTCTTGTTTTGTTTTGTTTTGTTTTGTTTTGTTTTGAGACAGAGTTTCACTCTGTTGACCAGGCTGGGGTGCAGTAACACCATCTTGGCTCGCTGCAACCTGGGTTCAAGTGATTCTCATGCCTCAGTCTCCCAAGTAGCTGGGATTACAGGCAGGCACCACCACACCCGGCTAATTTTTTTTTATTTTTTTGCACTTTTAGTAGAGACGGAGTTTTGCCAAGTTGGCCAGGCTGTTCTCAAACTCCTGGTCTCAAGCCCACCTCCGCCTCCCAAAGTGCTGGGATTACAGGTGTGAGCCATTGCACCTGGCCTGTAAACATCAGTTCTACGGGACAATTAGGTGGGTTTCAGCAGGAGCCTTCCAGGTTCTGGGGTGTGATTGAGAGGGACTTGGCTTTGTCACCACAGAAAGTGAGGGTCGATAGCTTCAGCTCTGCATGAATTGAGACCATCTTGACCTTGAACCGAGGCTTGTTCTGGAAGATCATCTGAATGTTTTGCTGGGGCAGGCGAGGCAGGGAACCACGCATCCACCGGTACAAAAGACAGTCATGTAGCCACTAACAGGAACAGTGCAGATCTGTTAATACTGATGTGGAATTAACCCTGCAAAATTCTGTTAGGTGAAAGGAACATAAAAATAATCGAATTTGTCCACTGAAATTTTCTAGCAGGTCAAACCAAAAACAATGTTGGTTGACTCAGAGGAAAGTTACTGGGGTACTGGTTAGGAAGGAAATTTATGTACCCTCTTAAGTATTGAAGTTTTACTTTGTGTATCATGTAACATTACATTATACTTTTTCTTTTCTTTTTTGAGATAGTCTCATTCTATCACCCAGGCTGGAGTGCACTGGCACAATCTCCGTTCACTGCAACCTCTGCCTCCTGGGTTCAAGTGATTCTCGTGCCTCAGCCTTCTGAGTAGCTGGAATTACCGGCGCACACCACCACACCCACCTAATTTTTGTATTTTTTAGTAAAGATAGGGTTTTGCCATGCTGGCCAGGCTGGTCTCCAGCTCCTGGCCTCAAGTGACCCACCCACCTTGGCCTCCCAAAAGTGTTGCGATTATAGGCGTGAACCACCATGCCCGGCCACATAATGATTTTTAAAGTCTAACCTAGCCAAACTATGTCACAAAGTTAAAATGACAACCCTTTCATTCCAATTGATTGTACTAGAATGTTCCAAGCAAATATCCCCTTCCTTCCCCAGGCCAGGGCCCAGCCCTGCCTCCCACTCCTCCAGGCTACGGGGCTAGTTGCTGGGTCCTGGGGTGGCCCACAGGGACTTTGCCTACTGTAATTTCCTCCAGCACCCCCAAGCCACCCCAAATAAACACAGAATTGAAGTACAAATTGCATGTTCACCATCTGAAGACAAGTCCCCTATTTTCTGCTTCCAACTGGACTGTTTTCTCAAGACCCTCTGCATTCATTTCTATTGCTGGGTAATATATTTCCTGGCGGTGAAAAGTCCCAGCATAGTCCAGCTATGTCCTCCGAGACGGCAGGGTCTCATGAGGCTGTCATCAGGTGTCCGCTGGGTCACATCCTCCTCTTGATAGATGCAGAAGGCAGACAAATGCCTAGGCAGATGGGGCAGAACCCCAGTGAAACCCTATCTCCAAGACAAAGACGGTTTAAACCTGAAAGCCAAGCTACAAGTCAAATCCGCAGACCGGATTGAGAACCTGTCTTCTCGTTTGGTGCACTTTCCTCTGATTGATCCCCACCCTTCACCTATTTTACAGAAACCTACCCTACCCTAATTGGTTTTTTACACCGTCATGCCCACCTTTGAGCGGTGCCTTTGTTTTAACCTTTCTTGCACACTCACAAACCAGTCAGCACACACTCCCCATTCTGAGCCTGTAAAAGCCTCAGATCCAGCCACACTGAGGGAGAGACCACCCAACTTAGAGTGGAGGACAACCCTTGCATCCCCTCTCCACTGAGAACTTTTCCATCACTCAATAAAGTTATTATCTGCCCTCCTCACCCTTCGATGGTCAGGGTAACCTCATTCTTCCTGGACATGAGACAAGAGCTCAGGAACACTGAACACGGGTAGCAGCTGTAACACAGGCAGGCTGAGGCACACACGGCCCAGCTATGGGCTGAGCTGGTGCACAAGCTCAGTGCAGCCCAGTGGACTGAATGGGTGGGGCATGTGACCAAGGGGCCCTGGCTTTTGCTGCCTGCTGACTCAAGGTTCCCCTCAGGTCCTTGTTAGTGGTTTTTTTGTTAGGTGAACTTATAACATAACATGGTCCTTATTTCATCAAGCCAGGAAGGAAAATCTCCAATGTGTGCTGGTAAGATGGAGGCTTGTCTAGGTAGCTACAGTAACTAAGTCATGGAGTGACATCCTGTCACCTGTGCTATATTCTACTGGTTATAAGCAAGTCACAGGTCCCATTCACACTCAAGAGGAAGGGGTTATACAGGGCATGAGCCTGGAGGCTACCCTCGGCCTGTCTGCCACACCCTCCCACAGGGTTTTTGAATGGCACTGGCATGGCCCTGGGGAGGAGTTATGGGATGCCACACTGCCAGGAGCAGAGGAACCGTGCAGGGTTTGTGCCCTCACAGACACTCAGATTCACAGTGGCTGGCCCAGAAAGATGAAAGGCATTTAACATGGTAAAGCCACAGGGCTGTACTTAGCCAGAGCTTTTGTCATGTGCCATTGTGTGTGATGTTAACACTGGCCCTGAGTTGTGCAGTGCACACCTGCACAACTGTTCACAGCAGCCCTGACCCCCGCCTGTGGATGCGAGGCTTCTTCAGAGCACTACCTCGCTGATGATCATTATCTGGTCAGACTCCAGTTCCACCAACAGACCATATGTCTGTGCAGCTGAGTTTACTTTACACTCCATCCTCTTTTCCAGCTATTCTGTGACTTCTCAGTTCCTCAAACACACCCAAAGCTTGAAATATTTTCTCTGGAACTTTTGGCTCTATGCAATTCAAAACTCACAGCTTCTCGGAGTTTGTTTATTTTTTTACACCACTGGGTGGGTCTCTAGAAGCGAAACATCAAAGCCAGCTGGAATCTCAAATGAGAAACCTGATTCTTCCAGAGCAATGATTGTCATAGTTGTCAGGTAAGCGGGACAGCCCACCCCTGACAATGCATTGCAGTTGCAGTGCCACAATTACAGGTTAGGTATACATTCCAAACAGTTCAGTTCATCCCCAGGCATCCTTGGCATAGCTCAAGACTGTTTTACAATTAACAATAAATGTAGAAGGTGCTTCCCGGGTGCAGTGGCTCATGTGTATTCCCAGCACTTTGGGAGGCTGAGGTGGGCAGACCATCTGAAGTCAGAAGTTCGAGACCAGCCTGGCCAACAATGGCAAAACCCTGTCTCTGCTAAAAACACAAAACTTAACTGGGCACGGTGGTGGGGGCCTGTAGTCCCAGCTACTTGGGAGGCTGAGACACAAGTATCACTTGAACCCGGGAGGTGGAGGTTGCAGTGAACTGAAATCACGCCACTGCACTCCAGCCTGGGTGACAGAGTGAGATTCTGTCTCAAAAATAATAATAGTGATAATAATACATTTATTGTATTTTTTTTTAAGCTCATCAGCTATTGTTAGTGTTAGTGTATTTTATGTGTGGCCCAAGACAATTCTCCTTCTTCCAAAGTGGCCTAGGGAAGCCAAAAGATTAGACACCCCTGTGTCCTAAAATGCAGCTCATAAAGCAAGTCTCAAAAATGTTTTTGAAGAATGCAAGCTGTACTAAGTATGTTTTCTGACCACAGTGGAATCAACTGATAAACCAGAAACAGAAAGATCTCTGGAAAATCCCCAAGTATTTGAAACTGGATATCACACATCTAAATAATTCATGAATCAATCAAAAATAAAATAAGAAAATATTTTGAACTGAATAAAAATGAAAATGCGACATACCAGGCCGGGCACGGTGGCTCACGCTTGTAATCCTAGCACTTTGGGAGGCCAAGGTGGGCAGATCAGACCAGCTTGGCCAACACAGTGAAACCCCATCTCTACTAAAAATGCAAAAAATTAGCTGAACTTGGTGGCAGGCACCTGTAATCCCAGCTACTCGGGAGGCTGAGGCACAAGAACTGCTTGAACCCTAGGAGGCAGAGGTTGCAGTGAGCTGTGATCATGCCACTGCACTCCAGTCTGGGCAACAGAACCAGACTCAGTCTCAAAAAAAAACAAAAAACAAAAACAAAAATAAAAACGAAAAAAAAAAAAGATGACAAACAAGTGGGGGCAGATTCCCAGGGCCACCAGATGCTCTGCGTGGACCCCAATGTGCTTGGCACCCCTGGAATCCTGAGTCATTCTGGGACCCAGTGGCAGTGGGGGCATGTTAATTAGTTGTCATCCCTTCAAATCAATATTCTCTAAATTTGTCAGAATTTAGGTGACAGAGAGCCGGGCATGGTGGCTCATGCCTATAATCCTAGCATTTTGGGAGGCTGAGGCAGGTGGATCACCTGAGGTCAGGAGTTTGACACCATCCTGGACAACATGGTGAAACCCTGTATCTACTAAAAATACAAAAATTAGCTGGGTGGCATGTGCCTGTAGTCCCAGCTACTCAGTAGGCTGAGGCAGGAGAATTGTTTGAACCCAGGAGGCGGAGGTTGCAGTGAGCCATGATCGTGCTAGTGCACTGCAGCCTGGGTGACAGCGTGAGACTCCATCTCAAGAAAGAAAGGAAGGAAAGAAGGAAGGAAGGAAGGAAGGAAGGAAGGAAGGAAGGGGAAGGAAAGGAAGGAAAGAAAGGAAGGAAGGAAAGGAAGGAAAGAAAGGAAGGAAGGAAGGAAGGAAGGAAGGGAGAGAGAGAGAGAAAGAGA
>NW_022325623.1:20959-21717 GCF_002776525.5 Piliocolobus tephrosceles | reverse complement strand
AGAGAGAGAGAGAGAGAGAGAGAGAGAGAAAGAAAGAAAGAAAGGCGAGGCGCGGTGGCTCACGCCTGTAATCCCAGCACTTTGGGAGGCTGAGGCGGGCAGATCACGTGGTCAGGAGATCGAGACCATCCTGGCTAACACAGTGAAACCCTGTCTCTACTAAAAATACAAAAAATTAGCTGGGCATGGTGGCAGGTGCCTGTAGTCCTGGCCACTCGGGAGGCTGAGGCAGGAGAATAGCATGCACCTGGGAGGTGGAGCTTGCAGTGAGCCAAGATCGTGCCACTGCACTCCAGCCTGGGCGACAGAGCGAGACTCCATCTCAAAAAACAAAAAACAAAAAAACCCCCAAAGATTAGCTGGGCATGATGGCTCGCACCTGTAATCCCAGCTACTCAGGATGCTGAGGCAGGAGAATTGCTTGAACCTGGAAGGCAGCAGTTTCAGTGAGCCAAGATTGTGCCATTGCACTCCAGCCTGGGCGACAGAGGAAGGCTCCATCTCAAGAAAAAAAAGAAAAAAAAAGAAAAGAAATATATCTGGGGGCCAGGCCCAGTGGCTCATGCCTATAATCCCAGCACTTTGGGAAGCTGAGGCAGGTGGATCACCTGAAGTCAGGAGTTCAAGCCCAGCCTGGGCAACATGGTGAAACTCCATGTCTACTAAAAATACAAAAATTAGCCAGGCGTGGTGGCGGATGCCTGTAATCCCAGCTACTCAGGAGGCTGAGGCAGGAGAATCGCTTGAACCCGGGAGGC
>NW_022325623.1:0-15959 GCF_002776525.5 Piliocolobus tephrosceles | reverse complement strand
TATACATGGATAAATATTTTGATTTCTTTCAGGGCACACTATATGTCAAGTGATGTTATACTAGAGTCAGGTTGGAATCTGGTATCTTATTACTATAAAGAGTCTTGTTTTGTCAATCTTAAGACCTCTGTTTTAATGTTAATGTTGGTCAGTTGTGCCTGAACTCCAAAGGGAGGAGAAGAATATAATGAGGCATGTCTGACCTCTCTTTCCTGTCATCATATGAAGTAGTTTTTCAGGTTTCTTTGGACCCCCTTGGTAGACAGGAGGGGTCTATTCAGTCAGTTGGGAGCTTAGAATTGTATTTTTGGTTTACACAACAAACTGTGTTACAAATGCATGCAACAACTTTGCTGGAGGGGATGGAGACGTGAGGGGTGGAGGGGATGGGAAGTTGCTGAGCTAAGTAACTTGGAAATGAGAGCTGCACCTTAAGACTAAAGACAGAAGGAATCGCACATGAGCACTGTACTCTACTTAATAAAGTTGTTTGCTATGGAGGTATGAGCTAATAATTCAGATACTGCTATTCATATATACTGGAATAGAGCAATTATGTAAATAGTGGCAGATGGCAGAAGCTACATTTCTCAGTGTGTTTACACAAAAGCAAGGGGAGGAAGCTAGAATGATCCATGTGGTGATGGATTAAACATCAGTATGAATTCATTCTTAGCTTACTGTAGATGCAGATAGTTACATATAGAAATAGTTGTCGATACATGCTACTGGTCACATATGTGACATGAGTTAGTATGAACACATATACAGGTATGTGCCACTTAGTGGTGTTACAGTCTCATCAATGCACCACAATGGAGCAGTCTCTCACTGTGAAGTATCACCTGGAGTTCTTTGTCTCACAACCGAGAGAATTAAGGAGCGTGGACACAAAGGATGAGGTTGGAGCAAAAGTTTAATAAGTGAGAGAAGAAAGCTTTCTGCTGCAGAGAGGGGACCTGAAGAGCGTTGCCATTTTCACAGCTGAATGCAAAGGCTTTCATAAGAAACTGGAGAGGGCTGGGTGTCTCATTTGCTTAAGGTGCAAACTTCTGGTAGCTCTACCCCGTCCTCCTAATGTGCATCTGTGCCTTTGGCTTGAGTTACTCCACATTGCTTTGTAACCCTTACTGTGCATATGTCAGGGCACAGAATTTTCCATTGTGGGCATGTGTGGGAAAGTCACCTATGTAGTCTTTTTTTTTTTTTTTTGAGGCGGCGTTTCACTCTTGTTCCCCAGGTTGGAGTGCAATGGTGAGTGTTCCGTGCGTTCATGGGAAGAGTCCACCAAACAGGCTCTGTGTGAGCAACAAGGCTGTTTATTTCACCTGGGTGCAGGCAGGCTGAGTCTGAAAAAACAGTCAGCAAAGGGTGGTGGATTATCATTGGATTATCATTAATTCTTACAGGTTTTGGGATAGGCGGTGGAGTTAGGAGCAATGTTTTGCGGGCAGGGGGTGGATCTCTCAAAGTACATTCTCAAGGGTTGGGGAGATTACAAAGAACCTTCTTAAGGGTGGGGTAGATTACAAAGTACATTGATCAGTTAGGGTGGGGAAGAAACAAATCACAACGGTGGAATGTCATCGGTTAAGACTATTTTCACTTATTTTGTGGATCTTCAGTTGCCTCAGGCCATCTGGATGTATGTGTGCAGGTCACAGGGGATACGATGGCTTAGCCTGGGCTCAGAGGCCTGACAGTGAGATCTCTGCTCACTGCAACCTCCACCTCCTGGGTTCAAGCAATTCTCCTGCCTCAGCCTCCCGAGTAGCTGGTTTTAAAAGAATGCGCCACCATGCCCAGCTAATTTTGTATTTTTAGTAGAGATGGAGTTTCTCCATGTTGATCAGCCTGGTCTCAAACTCCCAACCTCAGGTGATCTGCTGGCCTTTCTTATCTGTGCAGCTGTGGGCGTGTCTTAGGCAAACTTCCTTGTGTAAGTTCCCTTATCTATGCCTGCAGGCTGTTCTTTTGTTTGAAAGAATTCAACCAAGGACCCACCCTAACTGCCTGCCTGATCTGTTTCTTTCTCCTGTCTCAACATCAGGGACACCTTTTAAGAAATGTGTCTGGTGATTTTGTCACTGTGCAAATATCATAGAGTGTGCTCACACAAACATAGATGGTGTAGCCCACTACACACCTAGGCTGTATGGTATAACCGATTGTGCCTAGGCTACAAATCTGTACAGCATGTTATTGTACTGAAGAGTGTAGGCCATCGTAACACAGTGGTATTCATGTATCTAAACATATCTTAACATAGAAAAGTACAGTAAAAACATGGTATTTGCTCCATAGCAGGCCAGTCTATGCAAACCTACCCCCAAAGTCCAAGGAAGCGGAGGGCTAAAGAAGAGGCTGACGAATCCAGCTCCTCAGAAAGAAGCATTTAATAAAGACTTATGAACAGAAGCCATGTCTCAGGTGGCCAAAAGGTGGTGGACCCTCACACCATTCCTACCACAGGGAAGCAATCTGTAGGACAAGTGAAGCTGATCCCCAGGGAAAGGCAAGAATGCTACGTGAATCTGCCTGAGGGCAGGATTTATGGTCAAGGTTGTTTTGACCCAAGGCCAGGGTTTATGGTAATAGCAGATGAAATAGAAATCTTAGCGGCCTCCCTGAACCAGGGTTAATGAGAAGTCACCATGGTGCATTAGAATCCAAGATGGAATTGCTTTAGCCTCCACAGTCTTATAATCTTATGGGACCACCATCATATATCTCATGTGGTGCATGACTATTTTTTACCCTGCAGGCTGAAAGGGCATTTAAAAACCAATACCGTGAGCTGGGAATGGTGCATGAGTCTGTAATCCTAACCACCTGGTCAGAGGATCACTTGAGTCCAGGAGTTCGAGACCAGCCTGGGCAACATAAAAAGACTCCCATCTCAAACACACACACACACACACACACACACACACACCTTAGTAGCAATAAGCACACTGAGCACTCGGATATTGGTTTTGAACACCATTTCCAATTAATAGAACAATTTCAATTAATTATTGTTTTTCTCAACTGTTATCTATTGCCTCAGGCAGCAACAACTAAAGCCTTTGGCTGTGTTTTTGACAAACATTCCCTGCATAAGTCTTCAACACTGGGAAAGTTCTGGGTCAAAAAAAATAAAGACAAGTGTTTTGAGTGGTCTTCCAGAGAAGACAGGTCAAATAATGACAGTTCTTTGAGAATGAGGTCTGTTCTGCTCTCTCTGGTGCTGGGGATGTGTGCTGTTACCTGTATGGAAATAAAGAGAGAAGCAAAGGCTATTTATCTACTCAGAGGTTGCTTTAACAAGGGAGGAAGCCACTATCCCGTGTTTCAGCAGACTCAAAAGCAGGCAGGGGACTGGGGAAGCTTCCTGGCGGAAAAAAGGGAAGTCTCAGGTGTGTGCAGATTGGAGGCTATTGACCTAGGGAAGCTGGAGGGCTCACGAGAAATGGGGCTCCTATATGATTGCTTAGGGGAGCAAATTGACTTTCTCTGTTTGGTCCTAAGCTGGAAGCAGGCACAAAAATTAGGAAAGTAGCTAGTTATTAATCAGTCAACTGGCTACTTGGGGCCAACTGCCACAGAAGTAATTGTTTTTACTTTGTGATTTGTTTCTAGAGAGAGCGGTTGGACCTCCAGCAAGTCTGACTTGTAGCATGCTGGCTTCCTGAGTTGTTATGCAGATAAGGGTTTGGCTTCCTTCCTGGGCTTGTTGTTACCGGTTGTGGGTTAGAGTTCTGTTTGTATATATGGCCTGGACATTGTCTGTATATTTGGTCTCTCTCTTTTTTTTTGAGATGGAGTCTCACTCTGTCATCCAGGCTGGAGTGCAGTGGTGTGATAGCTCACTGCAACCTCCACCTCCCAGATTCAAGCAATTCTTGTGCCTCAGCCTCCTGAGCAGCTGGGATAGCTGGGATTACAGGCACATGCCATCAGGCTAACTTTTGTATTTTTAGTAGAGCCGGGATTTCACCATGTTGGCCAGGATGGTCTCAAACTCCTGACCTCAGGTGATCCACCCATGTCGAACTTCCAAAGTGCTGGGATTACAGGCGTGAGCCACTGTGCCTGAACTGGCCTCTCATTTTCAAGTTTCCTGCTTTGCTGGGGAGCCAGGGAGAGGAATAGAGTTAACTGCCACAACGCCTACTGCTTTTAAGGAGACCCCAGCCCTTCCTTCAGCTATTCCTCTTATCAAGTACTTCCTGACTTCTTACAAGTCTTTGTTTACTTTCCAGAGTTCCAAGAAGTTAACTCCAGCAGTTTGGGCCAATGTTTTGTGGCTTCTTAGAATGCACAAGATTTCAGGGTTCCTTATTGTATTTTCACTAACATCACTTGCCGTATTAATTTTTTTCTTTTTTTCCCTTTTATTATATTAGAAATGGGGGGGGGGGGGTCTCACTATATTGTCCAGGCTGGTCTCGAACTCCTGGGTTCAAGTGATCCTCCTGCCTCAGCCTCCCAAAGTGCTGGCATTGTAGGCATGAGCCACCACACCTGGCTATAAGTAGATTGTTCTTCAGAAGTTATTTTCAGCTGACTTTGGTTTCCTATCTAATTTTGTAATGGTAGGTAACGAAGCCCCTCTGAACCAAGAAGTTTGTATGCAGCCCATTCTTGTCTTCTGTGATTTTCTTTTTTTTCTCTCTCTCTCTTTCTTAAGTATAATTAGAGAGTTTATTTGGGCCAAATTCGAGGACTACAACCCAGGAGACACATAGTCAAGTTGCCCTGAATATATGTTCCCCTCTTTGATTTTCATCTGCCCTGCCCAGCTCCTATTAAGTACATAAACTGCCTGTCCCATGGTTTTACTTAAGGGGAGGTACATTTAATACCTTGTCTTTTCTAATCAAGATATCGGCCAGTGCTAGTACAGGGCCTGGCATAGGGTATTAAGCCCCCTCTTGGTTGACATATTTTTTTTCTAGAGACACAGCAAACACCAGTCATGTGGACAGGGAGCAAGTAGACATCATTGGCTTTGATGACAACAGTGGCCCATCTGGAGAGGCCACTGTGAAAATGCTAGCTGCAGTGGGGGAGGTGTGGACAGGGCGGCATGCTCCGCATAACAGGCGGGAGCCCTGGCCCCTACAGAGTTGGCAGCACGGAAGCTCTATGCTCCCAGGCGCAGCTGCAGCCACTCAGCCTCAGCTCCAGAACCCAGGCATCCGTGCACTCTAGGGAACCCAGGAAGCCCCTTACCCCTGCAGGCTTGAAAGTGTCTGCTCCTGCTGCCTGGCTTCTCCCTGCTCCCAGTACCCACTCTGGGGTAGAGCAAAGTTGTGGCCAAGCCTGGGCACTGTCATGACCTGGCTGAGTGATTGCATTTGGGATGGTGCTGACATGCCAGCCCCCTGATACCTTGCCCCCTCTGGACTTTGGGTGTCAGCCAGCATGGGAGGGAAGCCAAAGCGGTGCTGAGGGCAGCTCAGTGTGGGCCTGCAGGTGCCCCTCAACATGAACAGCTTGGGGGCCATGGGTGGCACGTTGATGGCAGCAGGAGGAAGATAGGCTCCTGAGTGGGAAGAGGAGGGTCCCCAGTGAAGTCCCACATTCAAGCAAGGGACAGCCTAAAGCCTAGGGGCTGGATTGTCAGTTACAGATGGAGTCCACAGTCTGGAGTGAGAACTTACGGCACTTTTTCCAGGCCCACCTATGGCTGCCCATGGTCAGCACACACTTCCTCCCTTCTAAGCCCATAAAAACCTCAGACTCCCACAGACATCAGGACTACCAGCTGCAGGAAGGGATGACCTACTTTGGGTCTCTGTAACTCGTCAGGACAACCTGCCTGTGGACAGCAGCTACCCACTCTGGGTCTCCTCTCCACTGATAGCCAGACACTCATCAGGATGCCCTGCCTTCAGAAAGGAGCTACCCACTCTGGATCTCCTCTCTGTTGAGGGCTGCATTCATCAGGACTACCTCCCCGTGGAAACAAACTACCCACTTTGGGTGTCCTGAGAGCTGTTCTGTCACTCAGTAAAACTCCTGTCCATCTTGCTCACCCTCCAGTCGTCCACGTACCACATTCTTCCTGGACGTGGGACAAGAACTCACCACATGGTGTGACTGAAAGAGCTGTAACACAAACAGGGCTGAAACATGCCCCCAACCCCCCACTCACCATGTTGTGGGCAACAAGAAGGAGAGAAGAGCTGTGGCCCTTTAGGAAGCCCAGACCTAGGGGCTCCCTGAGCCAGGGCTGTGACACCTTCTTTGGGGCTCTGTGGTTCCTGGCATCTCCAAGCCTCCAAATACCACCACGCTCCCCTTGTCCAGACACAGGTAATCACAGAGGAAGCTGCTTGCAGTACATCTGATCCAGGTGCAGCCTTGCATGGAGTCGGTGCCTATGCCAGTGCCTGGAGCTGCCTGTCCCATAGCAGCAGCCAGTTCGCTTGGCTGTGCACAGTGGTCAGACCCCACGCTCACTCCACTTTGCTACTGGCTCACCCTTGGCGGGTATGAGATCCAGGCAAGTAGCATGAGCTGAGTGTAGCCTGCCAGGCCAAGTGGGCAGAATGAGCCAAGCAGGTCCAAGCAAAAACTCGGGCAAAGGCACCAGCAGCCACAGAGGTTTCCAACTGCAAAAGCAACACCCTAAGGATCCTGAGGCAGCTTCAGAGACAATGGAGAGTAAGACAGCAATAGACAGAGGCAGGGCTGTGGAGCGACACAGACCTCCAAAGAAGAGAGACGTTTCTATTCCTGAAGCCCTCTGGAATCTGAAGTTTGCTGCCTGGCCTGCCCACTTTTAGCAGAAGTAAGCTTGCATGGGTCTCTGTTGCTACCAAAGACTCTTGGCTAGAGCAACGTGGATCAAGGAAGGTTGAACCAAAGACATGACAGTGGTTCCGAGGGGCTGGGCAACCTTTGTGGCCTCCCACCACCACCTCAATTAAGCCAAGTGATGGATGAAAATAATCTTCTGGGTTCTCAAGTGCCTGCTTCTTAAAATCACTTTGGAGAGCCCAGGGAGTGCAGGAGGCAAAGCAGTGCCCCCTACATGAGTCATCCCCATTTGAGCTGCCTTCCCACCCAGAACTGAGATACAAGGCCACACTTAGCATCGAGGGAGACCAAGTGATGTGCCCAGCTTCAAGCCAGAGCTTTGTTACAGAGAAGAAAGGGAAGGGTAGATGTTGGCATAGCAACCAGCATTGTCTGCCACTCTCCTCTGTCTGCTGCGTGTCTCCCCATGAGATGCCCCTCTGGGAACAGGGTGCCTGAGTGCAACTCTTAGGCCTGGATGATGAAACTGGACTTCTAATTCCCTCTTTCACGTAAATCAGAACCAGTCATATCATTTCTGCTCACAAGCCAACAGCCGTAGCTAGGCATGGGGCCCTACCTGACTGCAGACGGCTGGACGCATGGGGAGCAGAAGGAAGGTAGTGAGAACACCACCTCCAACAGCCTTTAACAGGAGTGATGTGGCTCCACACGCACTTACAAAAAAGGGCTTCAAGACCTGCCGTTAACTGGAAAAATAAGAAGAGCAAGCTACAAAACTCACGTAGAATATGATCCCACTTGGGTAGGAAATGGTTCAATTAACCCTTAATAGGCCAGGCATAGTGGCTCATGCATGTAATTGCAGCACTTTGGGAAGCCAAGGCGGTGGATTGCTTGAGCTGAGGAGTTTGAGACCAGACTGAGCAACATGGCAAAAACCCATGTCAACAAAAAATACAAAAACAAGCCAGGGTTGGTGGCACATGCCTGTGGTCCAGCTACTCAGGAAGCTGAAGTGGGAGGATCACTTGAGCCCAGGAGGTGGAGGTTGCAGTGAGTCAAGAATGTGTCACCTCACTCCAGCCTGGGTAACAGAGCCAGACCCTGTCAAGAAAGGAAGGAAGGAAAGAAGGAAGGAAGGAAGGAAGGAAGGAAGGAAGGAAGGAAGGAAGGAGAGACAGAAAGAAAGGAAGAAAGAGAAAGGAAAGAAAGAAAGAAAGAAAGAGCAAAAGGAAAGAACAAGAAAAAGAAAGAAAGAGAAAGAGAGAAAGGGTTCAAGATGCAGCTATGAACACATGGCTATATTAGCTTCCAATTGCTGCTGTGACAGATTACCACAAACCTGGTGAAAACAGCACACATTTGTTATCTTACAATTCTGGAGGTGAAACATCTAAAATCGGGGTGTCACCAGGGTTGCACTCCTTCTGGAGGCTTCAGGGGAATCTGTTTCCTATGTTTTTCAGCCTCCAGAGGCTGCCTGAGTTCTTTGGCTTGTGGCCACTTCCTCCATCTTCACTAGCAGAGGGGCATCTTCAGAGTACCCACCCACCCTCCCTCCCTCCTTCCCTTCCCCTCTCTCTCTCTTTCTCTCTCTCAACAGGGTCTCACTCTGTCACCCAGACTATCATAGCACACTGCAATATGAATCCACTGGGCTCGAGTGATCCCTATCTCAGGGGATCACTACCTTCCAAGTAGCCAGAGCTTCAGGTGTATGTCACCATGCCCAGCTAATTTTTCAATTTTTGGTAGAGACGGGAGTCTTGCTATGTTACCCAAGCTGTTCTCAAAATCCTGGGTTCAATCGGTCCTCCCACCTTGGGTTCCCAAAGTGCTGGGATTACAGGTATGAGCCACCATGCCCAGCCTTCACATCTCTTTCTTTCTGACTCTGATTTCCTGTGTAGCTCATAGGAATATGCCACCCCAAAATACACTATGTTGGTATAATGCTTAATTTGAGTTAGAGGCAAATGATAATCAGTAGATGCAGAAAAACATCTTCTTGGTGCTTTTCTTACCTGACAAAAAAGCAGAAACTTCTGGGGAATGAGGATTGCTATAAATTCCCTCTCCCAGGGAAGCTTTATGGCCATGTAGAAGACGGAAAGTCAGCATCCACATGGACCTGCCCAGGTAGCCCTACTCTTCTGTTAGCTTCCCTCATCTGGTCACCTCCTCACAGTTTGTCACCCTTGGAAACCTAAAACCTTTCCCTTTGTCTCATCGCTTCTCTAAAAATGTATTGTTTCTTTGCTAAAATGCTACATAAACCCAGTTCTTTTTTTTTTTTTTTGAGATAGAGTCTTGATCTGTCACCCAGGCTGGAGTGCAGTGGCACAATCTCGTCTCACTGCAAACTCCACCTCCTGGGTTCAAGTGATTCTCCTGCCTCAGT
The DNA here is from genome assembly GCF_002776525.5 of Piliocolobus tephrosceles. Lineage (NCBI taxonomy): Eukaryota > Metazoa > Chordata > Mammalia > Primates > Cercopithecidae > Piliocolobus > Piliocolobus tephrosceles. Next base: position 6,805 of record NW_022325623.1, on the reverse strand, counting down.
CTCTCGAGTAGCTGGGATTACAGGCCCATGCCACCACACCCAGCTAATTTTTGTATTTTTAGTAGAGACGGGGTTTCACCATGTTGGCCAGGCTGGTCTCAAACTCCTGACCTCAAATAATCCACCCACCTCGGCCTCCCAAGTGCTTGGATTACAGGCGTGAGCCATCCTGCCCCTCCTACACAAACCCAGTTCTAAATATCCCTCTGAGTTACTCGTCACCAAGGTTTCTCCCAAGTGATGTGTGCTGCACTTTCTAACAATCTGTTTGTTTTTCTCTTGTTAGTCTGTCTTTTGTTAGCCCAATTTTCAGGACCCCAGCTGGAAAACTTAAGATTAGCAGAGAAAAAAGATGTCCTCACACACCTGCCTCACTCTTTTTTTTTTTTCTTTTTGAGTCCGAGTCTTGCTCTGTAACCCAGGCTGGAGTGCAGTGGTGTGATCTCAGCTCACTGCAGGCTCCGCCTCCTGGGTTCTCACTATTCTCCTGCCTCAGCCTCCCGAGTAGCTGGGACTACAGGCGCCTGCCACCATGCTCAGCTAATTTTTTGTATTTTTGTAGAGATGGAGTTTCACCATGTTAGCCAGGATGGTCTCAATCTCCTGACCTCGTGATCTGCCCACCTCAGCCTCCCAAAGTGCTGGGATTACAGGCATGAGCCACCATGCCTGGCCTGCCTCACTCTTATAAGGACCCTTGTGATGACATTGGACCCACCAGATAACACAAGATAATCTCTCAGCTCAAGGTCTTTAAGTTAATCACATCTGCAAAGTCCCTTTTGCATTGTGAGGTAACATATTCATGGGTTCCAGGGATCAGGATGTGGACATTTGGGAGGAGGGCATTATTCTGCCCACGACAATGGTCAGTGGCCATAGAAAATTCTGGAGAGGTTTGTTATACAGCGTTGGGGCGGAGAGAGTTCCTTTAAGAAAAAGTACACTCGGCCGGGCGCGGTGGCTCAAGCCTGTAATCCCAGCACTTTGGGAGGCCGAGACGGGCGGATCACGAGGTCAGGAGATCGAGAACATCCTGGCTAACATGGTGAAACCCCGTCTCTACTAAAAATACAAAAAAAAATTAGCCGGGCGAGGTGGCCGGCGCCTGTGGTCCCAGCTACTCGGGAGGCTGAGGCAGGAGAACGGCGTGAACCCGGGAGGCGGAGGTTGCAGTGAGTTGAGCCTGGGCGACAGAGCAAGACTCCGTCTCAAAAAAAAAAAAAAGAAAAGTACACTCAATTTTGACAAGTTAAGGATGAAAGTAAATATTATTGGTGGTGAGAAAGCAAATCACAAATACTACAAACTGGCAGGGGTGGTGGCTCACGTCTGTAACCCAGTACTTTGAGAGGCTGAGGTGGGCAAATCACCTGAGGTTAGGAGTTCAAGACCAGCCTGGCCAACATGGTAAAACCCCATCTCTACTAAAAATACAAAAATTAGCCAGGCGTGGTGGCAAACACCTGTAGTCCCAGCTACTTGGGAGGCTGAGACAGGAGAATCGCTTGAACCCAGAAGGCGGAGGTTGCAGTGAGCCAAGATTGCACCACTGCACACCAGCCTGGGCAACAGAACGAGATTCTGTCTCAAAAAAAAAAAAAGATAATATTATATATGTCACATATTGTATATATGATATGGTTTGGTGCTGTGTCTCTCCTCCAAATCTCACCTTGAATTGCAATAATCCCCACCTGTCAAGAGTGGGACCAGGTGGAGATAATTGAATCGTGGAGACAGTTTCCCCCATACTGTTCTCGTGATAGTAAGTGAGTTTTGATGAGATCCGATGGTTTTATAAGGGGCTTCTCCCTTCACTGGGTTCTAATACTCTCTACTGCCGCCCTGGGAAGAGGTGCCTCCATCACGATTCTAAGTTTCCTTAGGCCTCCCAGCCATGCTGAACTGTGAGTAATTAAACCTCTTCCCTTTCTAAATTTCCCAGTCTCAGGTATGTCTTTATTAGCAGCAGGAAAACAGACTAATATAATATAATTTTTATTTTGTAAATAATATTACATATCATATATAATGTGATTATATTTTTCTGTATTTTGTCATCTTTGTGCTATTTATTATTTTCTCACTGTAAATAAATATTGACTTTCATCCCTGACTGCATTCTTTGAATATACAGCACTTTGTTTTGGTTTTGGTTTTGGTTTGGTTTGGTTTTTCAGACCAGGTCTCACTCTGTCGCCCAGGCTGGAGTGCAGCGGCACGACTTCGGCTCACTGCAACCTCCACCTCCTGCGTCCAAGCGATTCTCATGCCTCAGCCTCCTGAGTGGCTAGGACTACAGGCACATGCCACCACGCTCAGCTAATTTTTGTATTTTTTGGTTGAGATGGGGTTTCATCATGTAGGCCAGGCTGGTCTCAAACTCCTCAAGTGATCTGCCCGCCTTGGCCTCCCAAAATGCTGGGATTACAGGAGTGAGCCACGGCACCCAGCCAAGTATATAGCACTTTGTATAATAACTTTATACAATTATGTTCTTTCTTAAAGAGGACTCCTCATCTATGTATCAAGACAGAGACCCCACAAAACTGGATCTGTCCTGGAGTAGAAGAGCTTTTTTCCAAAGAAAATATGACTGTTTATTTGTCAGAGATTGACTTGAAAAAACAAAAGGCTGAGCACAGTGGCTCATGCCTATAATCCCAACACTTTGGGAGGCTGAGCCAGGTGGATCACTTGAGGTCAGGAGTTCGAGAAGAGCCTGGGAAACATGGCAAAACCCCGTCTCTACCAAAAAAAAGAAAAATTAGCCGGGCATGGTGGTACACACCTGTAGCACCAGCTAATTGGGGGACTGAGGTGGAAAGATCACTTGAGCCCAGAAGGTCAAAGCTGCAGTGAGCCAAGATCATGCCACTGCACTCCAGCCTGGGAGACAGAGCCAATTAAACTTCTTTCCTTTATAAATTACCCAGTCTCCGGTAGTTCTTTATAGCAATGTGGGAATGAACTAATAAAAACACATAGGCCGGGTTGGGGGTCATGGCTCGCCCCTATAATTCCAGCACTTTGGGAGGTTAAGTGGGCAGATTGCTTGAACTCAGAAGTTCGAGACCAGCCTGGGCAAGATGGTGAAACCCCATCTCTACCAAAAATACAAAAGCTTAGTCAGGTGTGGTAGTGTATGTCTGTGGTCCCAGCTACTTGGAGACTGAGGTGGGAGGATTGCTTAAGCCTGGGAGGCAGAGATTGCAGTGAGCCAGGATTGCACCACTGCCCTCCCATCTGGGTGACAGAGTGAGACTCCATCTCAAAAAACAAAAACAAAACAAAACAAAAAACTATAGGTCGGGTCCAGTGGCTCACAGCTGTAATCCTAACACTTTGGGAAGCCAAGGCAGGAGGATGGCTTGAGCCCAGGAATTCAAGACCAGCCTGGGCAACATGGTGAAACCCCTTCTCTACAAAAAATACAAAGAATTAGCTGGGCATTTTGGAGCATGCCTGTAATCCCAGCTACTTAGGAGGCTGAGGTGGGAGGATCACTTGAGCCCATGAGGTCAAGACTGTAGTGAGCTGAGATTGTGCCACTGCATTCCACCCTGGCTGTGGCTGACAGAGCAAGACACTGTCTCAAAACAAACAAACAAACAAACAAAAAAACAACTGGGAGGCCAAGGTGAGCAGATTGCTTGAACCCAGGAGTTCAAGGCCAGCGTGGGCAACATGGCAAAACTTCATCTCTACAAAACTACAACAATTAGCTGGGCGTGGTGGTAAGTACCTGTGGTCCCAGCTACTGGGGAGGCTGAGGTGAATTTGAGACGAGCCTGGCCAACCTGGTGAAACCCTGTCTCTACTAAAAATACAAAAAATAATTGGGTGTGGTGGTGCACGCCTGTAATCCCAGTTACTCAGGAGGCTGAGGTAGGAGAATCACTTGAACCTGGGAGGCTGAGGTTGCAGTGAGCCGAGATCACACCACTGTACTCCAGCCTGGGCAACAGAGTGAGACTGTCTCAAAATAAAACAAAACAAAAAAACAAAGCTAAGGAACCAGCCACTGAATAGAAGATTTTGTACTATGTACACTATGTCTTATGTATTAGACACAGGATTTATTCCAGAATGCATAAAGAACTTTTACAGATCAATAAGAAAAAGATAACAGAAAAAATGGGCAAAGAATATGAAGAGGCCATTCACAGAAGGAAAACTGTGAATGGCCATTAGACAAGAGGAAAGCTGCACACACTCGCCATTGAGGGATATGCAAAGGAGATCCACAGGGAGATATCATTTCATCCCCATCACATTGTCAAAATCAGCCTGTCAGTGCCAGGAGGTTACAGGGAAATGCAAATCCTCACATACTGCTTGTAGGCATGTTAAGTAATATGGCCACTCTAAAGACCAATGTGGCAATTCTAGCAAAGCTGAAATGTGTATACTCTCTCATCTAGCTATTTCACTTCTTGGAGCAGGCTTTAGAGAAACTCCTTACCTTATGTCAGGTGAGGTGTCAGAGGCCAGGCAAAGGAAAGTGATTGGCTCTTAGTAAGAAGAATTTACCAATAGTATAGGCTTGAAAAGGAGGCCAGGCACGGTGGCGCACGCCTGTAATCCCAGCACTTTGGGAGGCCGAGGTGGGTGGATCACCCGAGGTCAGGAGTTTGAGACCAGCCTGACCAATATGGTGAAACCCCATCTCTACTAAAAGTACAAAAATTAGTCGGGTGTGGTGGTGCGTGCCTGTAATCCCAGCTACATGGGAGGCTGAGGCAGGAGAATTGCTTGAACCCGGAAGGCGGAGGTTGCAGTGAGCCGAGACTGCACCACTGCAGTCCAGCCTGGGCAACAAGTGACATTCCGAAAAGAAAGAGAGAAAGAAAGAAGGAAGGAAGGGAAGGAGGGAGGGAGGGAGGGAAAGAGAAAGTTTTATTAGATAAAAAATATGCTGCGGAAGACTGCAGTGGGCGCTTCAGCAAGACCGGACAGCACACTACAGTGGATTTTCCTTAGGGCTATTTACGGACCGTAAAGTGGGAGCTTAAGGGTAATTTGGACCATATTAGCCACGTAAGACATGACAGATAAATGATTACCTTTGTAGACATTTTGATGCTTTAATGCCAGCAAGGGTTGCACAATGAGTTTTGACATCTGCATTCTGCAGATGTATAGAAATTTGAATTACGTATACATTTTTGGGAAAGAAGCCTGGAACCGGATGCTGGCTTTAGATAACAAGGAAGTCTAATTTACCTCTAAGCTTCTCAGATAAGGAGTTTTTCCTCTGGGCCTTACTCCAGGTTACTTTCACCAGGCAGCGTGTTTGCTGCAGCACTGTTTGTGATGGCAAATAATTGGAAGCAATGAAATGGAAATAGGAAACTGGACAAACAATCATGAAATATTCTTTGTTTAAAAAATTATTTTTTTATTTTTAATTTACATATATTATATATATATATGTAATTTTTTTGAGATGGTGTCTCACTCTGTTGCCCAGGTTGGAGTGCAGTGGCATGATCTTGGCTAACTACAACCTATGCCTCCTGGGTTCAAGCAATTCTCCTGCCTTAGCCTCCCAAGTAGCTGGGATACAGGCGTCCACCACCACACCTGACTAATTTTTGTACTTTTAGTAAAGATGGGGTTTCACCATGTTGGCCCAGGCTGGCCTCAAACTCCTGACCTCAGGTGATCCACCCACCTTGGCCTCCCAAAGTGCTGGGATTACAGGCATGAGCCACTGTGCCCAGCCAATTTTTTTACTTATTTATTCATTTATTTATTTATTTGAGACAGGGGCTCCCTCTGTCACTCAGGCTGGAGTGCAGTGGCACAATCATGGCTCACTGCAGCCTTGGCTTCCCAGGCTCAGTAATCCTCCCACCTTAACCCCCTGAGCAGCTGAAACCATAGGCACATGCCACTACACCCAGCTAGTTTTTGTTTTTTGTTTTTTGTTTTTTTTTGAGACGGAGTCTCACTCTGTGGCCCAGGCTGGAGTGCAGTGGCCGGATCTCAGCTCACTGCAAGCTCCGCCTTCCAGGTTTACGCCATTCTCCTGCCTCAGCCTCCCGAGTAGCTGGGACTACAGGCGCCCGCCACCTCGCCCGGCTAGTTTTTTGTATTTTTAGTAGAGACGTGGTTTCACCGTGTAAGCCAGGCTGGTCTCGATCTCCTGACCTCGCGATCCGCCCGTCTCGGCCTCCCAAAGTGCTGGGATTACAGGCTTGAGCCATCGTGCCCGGCCTTAGTTTTTGTATTTTTGATAGAGACGGGATTGCACTATGTTACCCAGGTTGGTCTCAAACTCCTGAGCTCAAGTAATCCACCCACCTACCTCGGCCTCCCAAAGTGCTGGGATTACAGGTGTGAGCCACCACATGTGGCCAATTGTGAAATATTCTTATGAATGAATAACATATACACTTATTGAAAGGAATAATATGGCCAGACACAGGGACTTACACCTGTAATCCTAGCACTTTGGAGATCGAGGTGGGAGAATTGCTTGAATCCGGGAGTTAGAGACCACATCTCTACAAAAAGTTTAAAAATTAGCTGGGTGTGGTGGCTCACCCGTGTAACCCCAGCACTTTGGGAGGCCGAGGCAGGCAGATCACTTGAGGTCAGGAGCTCGAGACCAGCCTGACCAACATGGTGAAACCCCATCTCTACTAAAAATACAAAATTAGCCAGGCGTGGTGGTGCATGCCTGTAATCCCAGCTACTCAGGAGGCTGAGGCAGGAGAATCACTTGAACCCGGGAGGCAGAGGTTGCTGTGAGCTGAGATAGCACCATTGCACTCCAGCCTGGGCAGCAAGAGTG